>NC_056735.1:815571204-815648704 GCF_019279795.1 Protopterus annectens | reverse complement strand
GTCCCGGGTTGTCATTGTTATGTCTTGCAAGGGCGTTAGACAATTTATTACACCTTACTGGACTCTTGCTTATATAATGAATCAATGGGTACCAGTAAATTGATTTTAATTTGTTAAACTGAGTATTTTTCTAATTAACGAATCAGTATAAAACCAAGCCCATTAGTGGGTTTCACTGTTTTTGTTAACTTCTGACGAAGTCAGGTATTTTCTTGTCGAAAAGTGTATGGATATTACCGCACTTAAAGTTCATTAAACAACAGTTGCTTCAATCATTTCCTGTGGAGAGGTTTCCGTTTCTATGTGTTTTAATCGCTAAATGTGAAAGTAGCAATATTTCTGTTGGTTTGCCTTCCTTTGTGCAAATACACTAAGTGGTGAGGTGTGGACATCAGCACTATGGACAGTACTGTGTATAAGACATACACCTGCTGCCAAAACTACACAGCATATCTAAGAACATTGAGCTCATGTTTAGAGCACAAATGACAAAGG
This sequence comes from Protopterus annectens, assembly GCF_019279795.1. NCBI lineage: Eukaryota > Metazoa > Chordata > Ceratodontiformes > Protopteridae > Protopterus > Protopterus annectens. Next base: position 815,648,209 of record NC_056735.1, on the reverse strand, counting down.
GTTCAAATCCATCTCAATCTATTTTTTAAACATGGTGCTAGGATAGCATTATATAACTAAATATGACAATTCCTGCAAATGTGAGAAGAAATTACTATAGTGAAGTACTGTACAAGAATGAACATCAGTCAAGTGATTTATGTCAACATTACACATGAGGATATGCATTTTTATACATTCAGCAGTCTAAATAACTGTCAGAGTAAATATTTCAAAGTACTGCCTTTACTCTGCTTTAAACCTGTGTTCCATTGATGCAGCAAGTTTAAATAACATTGAGGGAGTTAATCTCACTAGTGTGGCCATTGCCATAATAAATGAAGAGTCATTTACCATCATTTGGCATTGCTGTGTGATGTCAAACTCTACACAAATGATGCAGAGGACAAAAGGTGAAGGGTTTATTACAGGGAATTTTTGCCATATGTTTTGTGTGTGCTTCTATGTTTTGACCAGGTTAAAGGTGTAAAAATGGGGTTGATTGGAAAGTAGTGAAATGGGGGGCAAGCAGGGGGAAGAACAAAGGGAAGCAATATAGGAATTTGCAGGAGGAAATTAGGAACAAAATATAGCTATCCACTTCTTCAACAGTGTAATATGAATAAGGATAGAAAACTGGATGCATTTGGACTGTCAGTACAACACAGATGGGCGACAACTCATTAACTTATTGTATAGCCAATTGAACTGAATCAAGTGTGTCAAGTAGACACACATGAGAAGTGGAGAGATATGTATGGGACAGATGCCCAGGTTTTTTATTTCATTTCAAAAAAGAGGAATGCTGAGCAAGGGAAGTAGATATATCAGGGTCACGTAAGTAAAGTGGAGGATGAAGTAAGTGCAGACAAACAGGGCAAACAAGACAGAGTCAGGGATGGTGAAGGAACACAAAAGGTTTGGGGACACCATGATTGGGGATAGGGAGGGTAAATTGGAGACACATGCTCATCAAGCATGGGGACAGTAAGAATCTCGTCCTCACTCTCAGATCTGCCATCACCATCATCTTCCTCAGCTTCCTGTTAGATTGTTTGATGTTTGGATTTTGTCTGCATTCTCACAAGCAACTTCTCCAGATGGTTGTGGCATGTACCAGAGCTACATTCTAAGACCTTACTCACCATGTTTGGCAGCTCCTTGTGGGTGACAAAATCCTGACCTCCACCAATACTCTCGGATTGTACCACTGCACTAGATCCTGAGGTAATACTAGCTGAAGCTGAAGGCCCAGGTAGTACAGGGTTTGCAGAAGAAATATTGTCAGCTTGCATCCCAGATGACCTGGATGATGGTGCAGCAGTCATTGTATGGATGGCAGGCTGAGCCGCAACTGTTGGCTTAACTCCCTGTGCTGGAAATCATTTTGTTGATTGTCAGAATTATGACAATTGAATGTTATTGCACATATAAAAATAAAAAAAAGAGATATAAGGGGTGGGGTAAGAGAAAAAAAGAAAAAGAACATTAGAACCATTATATGTCACATACAATAAATTAGTACAATAAAAATATATTTTTATTTTTGTATTAACTATACTTTTTAAAAATCCAAAATAGGACCAAGAATTGTTCCAAATAATCCTTGCATTATGCAAATATTGCACATATGCTTTCAAAAATAATAAGTTAACAACATGGCATTTATGCCAATTTTGTTGAAAGTAATATTAAATACTTTTATCATGTATTTGTTACTTATGTGATTTGAACCCACAACATCTGAATGCACTATTACAATTGACTCATACAATTTCCCTGTAGCTACAAAATAAAGCATGTATGCTAGATTTTCCAGTTAATATATGCATGCTTAATTTGCTAGCAATGTATAGAAGAACACTACTTTTAATAAAATAATTGTTAATTTGTAATGCATACAAAACTCTTGCTTCTCTCAGTCTTTCTAAGTGTTTAGCATGGACCTCCCTGATCACTGAAATCTCCTGGGGATCTGTAAAATAAAGAAGGAGAGAAAAAGAAAAGAAAAGTTCACATTGCATTGTGTATTTTATTATTTTATTCAGTTTAATTACATTTATTTTGGAATACTGGTATTCCATTTGCCTAGTCCATTTTTTGTTTGCATTTTTAAGTTTGTGTGTGGATCTGCAGTGTTTTACACTGTTTCATAAGTAAAGCAAGGTGACTGCATGTTTTTGGCAAAACTACTGTGTTTTGGCATAAGCTGCTATTTTGCATTGACCAAAGGTATTCAAAGCATAAGTAGAGTTGTTCAAAGTATCTGAGTATGTAAAGTGCTTACTGTGTGTGTTTATTACTGTACATTTATTCCAAAGAGTTTGGTGTGTGCAAAGAGTAACTATTTTGTAAAGTGCAGACAGAATACAGCCATTTCAAAAAGTTTCTTGTGCTGTGTACATTTATTCACAACATGATGCCATTTCAGAGTGTTTCTTACACTGTACAGAGTTATTTAGCAAAGTACAGCCATTTTGGAAGAGTTTCAGTGTGCTGTATATAGTTTATTAAAAAAGTGCAATTCTTTTGAAATGTTTCTTATTCTGAGATTCTTCTGCCCAGCTTATTTGCAAAGTGCAGTCATTTTGAAATGTTTCTTACACTGATAAGATGTAGTTTTGTAAAGTACAGTGATTTCAAAACTGTTCTTGTGCCATGGAGACGTATTTCACAAAATTCAATTGTTTGAGGCTTATTTTGCCATTGGGCATTGTTACAAGTTCTGGCATGAATTTCTGGCATATGTATATATGTGTATGTTCGTACATAATTGCAAAAGCTTTCAGTAGTGTGTGTTAAAATGACAGAGGCATTGCAGACCAGGTCTACTTGTATTTGATCATAATACTGCAGATAATTGGAGAATATTTGAGCAGGAATATAATATTTTCATGCAAGCAGTTTTTTCTGACAAAGATGCATGTACCATGGCATTCAGTTTGCTTAACCTAGCTGGGTCAGGGACCATTGAAAGAGAGCATTAATTTGTGCATGCACCAGTAGTATATGCAGGAGAAGGGGAAATAAATATCATATTGTTGTACCGGCTGAATCAAGGGAGGACCCAGAGTGCTTGAAATGCAGATTCAGAGAAATCTGCAACCCCCAGGCAAATATTACGTTAGGGAGGCACTTGTTTTATACAAGAGACCAAAACCAAAGAGGAACTTTTGCAGCTTATATTACTGGTGCATATTACATAATTGAAATCCCAAAATATCAAACACCATAAGCTTGAACTTGGAATGTCAAAATGTGATATACTCGAAAGCTCAGAGCAGCGATTTTTTTCCAAGGGAAAATATTTGCTGTTCCGAGAAACACACACACAATACAAAAACACAAAAAAAGTAATTCACACATATACACTTAAAATCCTACTTCTAACCCTACACTAAACCATACATACACTACTATCTATCCACTTACCTTAACCCAAACCCTAACCCTAAGGTCCGTAACTATCACACACTCACCTTACCCGCTCCCTAACCCTAAGGTCCCTAACTATCGCACACTCACCTTACCTACTCCCTAACCCTAACATCCCTACCTATCGCACACACACCTTACCCGCTCCCTAACCCTAAGGTCCCTAACTATCCCAGTCCCACACTCACTTTAACCCGGTCTGTAACCTTTGCACCTCAGTGGATAAAATAGTGAAGTGGGAGAAACAACCCACCAAATTCTTTCCCTAGGAAAGAATTCGATGTTCTGCAGCTTTGCTATTTTCAGAGTTCGCTGTTTTGGGTTCGATATTATAACATTTGACGTTTTACAACTTTGATGTTATGATATAAACCCTATATTACTGACTGTGGGTTTAGTGATTTGAAAGATGAGTTGATAAGGGACAGGCTATTTAGCGAAAGCGCTTTCCGTTTTATCTGTATTTACAATAAATTTTATATGCTGGAAATATAACAAGCTTTTGGCCATTATATTGCATTTTCTACATCTTTTATGGTCTGGAAAGATGACAGAATTGTGCCTGGTTGTTTCATTGCTTTTTGGTGCTTTGGACTGTCTATTTTATTGATCTCTAGCAACGATTCATTTACCTCATGGAGTATCATTTATTTTGTGCTTATTTAAAGCATTAAAGTTGCCTCACCATCCTATTTGTACAGTTGAGGAAGTCACAACCATGATGCCAAATTCTACTGTTTTTTCTGTCTTGGATAAAGAGTTTATTTTGACAAGTGATGCTTGATCATAAATCTTCACTACTGACTACATTCAATACTCCATTTGGTATATATAGATTTCTTATAATGCCATTTGTAATAAATTCTGCAAGTGAAGTCGTTCAGTATGCAATGGAGCAAATGTTTTCAGGTTATCCATGTATCATAATAATCAGTGATTTATTGGTTAGAGGCAATGGTGAAGCAGAGCATGAGAGAAACATCAGAAAAGTACTAGACACAGCACATGAAGTGAACTTGAAGCTCAATCCTCTGAAGTGCAAATTCAGACTACCAGAAGTTACATACGTAGGTCATTTATTTACTAGCACTAGGATATGATCAGACCCATCCAAGCAAGCAGCCATTCTTGGGATGCCAGCACCGGACAATGTCCAAGCCCTGCACCATTTTCTTGGTATGGTTAACTATTTGGATATACCTGACTTCTGTGAGATATCAGCACCTTTAAGAGAGCTGATATGCAAAAATGTTGAATGGTCATGGTTGGATCAGCACCAGAGAGCATTTGATGACCTCAAGCAGAAAATTTCCACCCCACCTACATTAAGATACTATGATGTCAATAAACCAGTAGTCCTTTCCTATGATGCTTCAAAGTTTGGTCTTGGTGCAGTTATTCTTCAAGAATGCAGACTTCAAGAATGCATCTAGAACTCTTACCCAAGCTAAAATGCAGTATGCTCAAATTGAGAAAGAACTTTTGGCAATTGTGTTTGAATGTTCGAAGTTTCATGATTATATTTATGGCCAAACTATTCAGATTGAGACCGATCATCTACTTCTAGTCACTATTTTAAAGAAGCCTGTGCATACTGCTCCAGCAAGATTACAAAGAATGATGCTCAGATTGCAAAAGTACAATTTCAAAATGGTCTACACAAAAGGCAAACTTTTTTATCTGGCTGATACCTTATCTAGATTGCCCAGAAATAGAACTGAACAGTTTAATGCAGAGAATTTTGACTTTGATGTCATGGAAGTCCCTAATTAATCAGCCACAAGACTTGATGAGCTAAGAGATCATACAAAGACTGATCTAGTGTTGCAAAAGCTCAACCACTTCATTAATGTTGGATGTCCATCAAAGCAATCTTGTGTACCGCCAGAAGTGCAACCTTATTTTCCTTACAGAGATGAGATGTTGATGGAAGATGGTATCATTTTCAAAGGTCCTAAAGCTGTTGTTCTTACTTTCTTACAACATGAATATATCCAGATTTCTCATTGTGGCAACCCAGGTTCCAATCCTACCAAAAGGAGGGAGAGAGGACTAGTATTTTAGCCTTCTCTAGCAAAAGACACTGATAAAGACCTTTGTTCTTGTTCAGTATGCAATAGTACTAAACAGCATTTGCAAAAAACACCGCTTCAGCTAAGCCAAATTCCTGAACTACCTTGGTCAACAGTAGCCACTGACATATTCAAGTGGAACAATCAGCATTACTTAGTGTTGGTAGACTATTATTTGAACTGGTTCGAGATTGATTTTCTACCTAACCTGTCTACTACTGTTATCACTAAACTGAAACATCATTTCTCAGTCCATGGTAGTCCACAGAAGCTTATCTCTGACAATGGTACCCAGTTTACCAGTCAATTGTTTTATAAATTTGCAAAAGAGTGGGACTTTGTACATGCTACTAGTAGTCCAGAATACCCCCAGTAAAATTACCTGGCTGAGAGTGCAGTACAGAGCACAAAGTGATTACTAGAGAGGTCAAAGTGTGACAATATTGATGTCTTTTTGAATTTACTCAATACCCAGTGATGATATCCTTGGCTCGCCTGCTCAGACACATCTATCTAGGCAAACCAGAACAGCCTTGCCTATCAGTTCTAGATTGTTGGTACCTACAGCTAAAAACAACAAAGCAATTAAAACCCAACTATTTAGGAAGCATTCTTTTCAGAAGTCCAGCTATGATAGAATGAGCAGATTTCATCATCCATTGAAAAAAGGAGAGGTAGTGAGGATACAAACAGTGAAAGGCTTCAACCGGATTGGTCAAGTGACATGTATATTTGCTAAGCCGGGATCCTACTTTGTAGAATTTGAGGGTATAAAATACAGAGAAACCACAGACATCTTCTTCCTGTATCATAATCAATATCGCAGCATTGTACCTGTGATACAGACTCTAGACCTCAGAGCAATCCAGACATTGTTCCAATTGAAGAACATGTATCAACATCTACTTTCATTCCTGATGATGTCCCAGATGTCCCCAAAGTTGTACATTCAGCAAATACAGTCCCCATTGCTAGACCTAGTTCTAATTTTTATGTCACATGATTTGCTCATATTTCCAGACCTAGTGTGAAATACACAGCAACCTGGATATAATTGTTTATGTGTCTTTAGTTTTGTATAATTGCATGTCAAAGAATTATTTCTGTACAATTGCATGTCTATCAATGTTGTTGGTAATGCATGAGCTATTTTCGCAAAGAGGGAAGATGTAGAACACTGTGTGTGCTGTATCTTTAAGAAGCATTTCCAAGTGAAGCATGTGCATATAAATAGTGAGCATGTGCAGGCAGCAGTGCCATTTTGAGAGAACAGCCAGAGTGTGAACATGTATGAGTGAGGTAGTCAGTCTGTCTATAAGTTTATTTAAGTTGAATTTACTAAGATTCAATACTGATGTATTTGGATTATAAGTTTAAGTTTAAGTTACTAAGCATGAATACTGATGTGTTTGTACATAATAAAGCTGCTTTAGCAGAACCCATGACTGTCCATCTGTTTTATCCTGACCAGAAGAGCGACAACGGTGAAAACAATTTTTCAACAAAGGTAGGAGAGTTTGGCTATTAGTGAACAAAAGTGATAAATGTGTGCTATTTAGTTCCACATAAAAGCTTGCTAAAGTTACTTCTACACTTTGTAAGTGTATCCTGGGTGACACACTCAATGCAGGTAAGGTAGTCTGAATTGTTATGTTTTCCTTCTCCCTCACACTAACCATTCAACGTTGCAATCTATTAGCAACTAACAGTGAGGTAGTGCCAAAAAAAAAAAAAAAGAAATGTGCAGACTGGGAAGCCTGGAATATGTGTTTAGCTGCACAGATGCGCAGATCTCACAAACCCAGTGCAAAAATGCACTGCATCACCATCATAAAACTTAAAAAAATCACCTAAAGAAGGATGAATCCAAATTAAAATCAATAATGTATTAATAAATTCAACATTAGAGTTACACACTTTCATTCAAAGACTGTAAACTTGGACTTCCTGAAAACCAACCAGCCAAACATAGACAAGGTATAAATACTTTTAAGGAGCTGTCTTAAAAATAAATATACCTTTATACCTGAATGGAGACGTCATAATGAATGACATACAAACTGGAAACATAAAAATACTAAATATTCATCACAAAATTCACTCACAGAAATGTAAAGTAATATCATCTAAAACATATCTTGAACCTATAAAAAATTTCAGTGTTTAGCAGCCCTTAACTTTAACACTGGCTGTACAGAAATGTTCTCATTAATACCAGGAAAATGGGAGGCATCTATTTTCACCTGCCAAAACAAGTCTGTGTACTCAAGATAAGGGTCCCACTAACTGCCCCTCTGGTTGTATTCTACCAGATCTAAAATACTAAACAAATATCTAGTGAAGTTTGCACCATTCAAAGTATGCTTATGAGGCACGTTTAACATTCTTCATCCTGATGTCATACAGATGTGCATGTATTTGTTATTAAGAGTAGTTTCACTCTTACAAACATAGACGGCAGGGCAGGAGTTACGTTTAGCTAAGTGCACCACTCTATTTGAGTTACATTTACTGTTTGGAAAAAATGATTTTATCTCCAGTAATGTTAATTAAGATACCACCTAAAATATGTAAGATCGTTGTGCAGATGTCGGTGCTGATGTTCTTGGGAGGACAACTATGTCACAGGAGGAGCTTCTAGGTAAGCTTGCATATAGCAAGTTTTAGATCTGGCTTGTATATTAAAATATGTAAAAATATAAGTAATACTTGAGAATCTTTTAATGAATTTATTGATAAATCAATAGACTTATATAACACACTGCTTCATTGCCCATGGCCTGTGGGTAAATGTGCCAACCAGGTTTCAACTATTCTAAATGGACATATAGGCAATTTTGTTTTCATTGTCCCCTGTGTTATTCCCATTGTCATGTTTAATTTGCATCCTTCTCTTACTTCATTTCTTCCAGGACCATCCTCCCTACAAAGTGTAAAGTCATCTACACATGGTAAGCATTTTTTTGGATTATTGATGACCATTTGTCAGCTATATGCATTTATGTGTATGTTTGAAATGTGTGCAATGAGTGCGTGTATTGCTGTACTATCTGTGATAATGCAACCAGCGATACTTTGTTTCATATAAATTGTTTTAAATATTTAGTGTAGTATTAATTTTGTTCCTATGTTTGTTGCTTATTATCACAGGTAACCCTGACAGTGGAAGTTAAGGACTCTTACCACCTGATGTCAGAATATCGGTAGACTCTGATGATGATGGTTGCCAAATGGAGACACAGTCAGGGGATGAACAGGTTGAATCTGACACTGAGGTTGACATTGAGCCATATCCTGAATTTCCTTCAGACACAGTCAGTAAGCCTATGCATACCTATTCCACTGATCCTTCAAATGTTGAACAGGTGGAGGATGAGCCACTTGATCATGGTAGTGTGGTTACTGCAGCGTCAGTGCCGGTAGACTTTGGCTGTAGCCAGAGTATAGGTGAGGTGCCATGCAGGAGGGTTGTTAGGGTTGCTCATTAGAGGCCTGCTGTCCACCCTCCACCTGATCCTGGTGTGTCATTATATGTCACTCAACATATATTTAGGGTGTGTTCCACTAGGGCCTCTGATGTCATGCTTAGGGTTGTATATGTGGCACAGGCTGATGTGTGTGACTGCCTCTGCTGTGTGGCTGACTTAATGGATCAGGTGAATGACACGATGGAATGGGCAGTGTCTGTGATGGAATATCTGCGGGGAGGAGGGCAGCATCCACATGGATGTAGATCAGCATCATCATCTGTTGTTAGCCAAGGTGGCCATGCCTGATCATGCTCCTGTAGTGGCACTACTTCCATTGCTCCATTAGTGGTTGAGGCATCCACACCTAGACAAGGAAGGCCTGGGCATTACTCAAGAGAAGAGCTCATCCAGCAGCTATCACTTACATTCAGGAAGCAGCACATTTGACCACTGAAATAGACATGCCAGTGCAACTCTTAGCCGAGTCAGTTTTCACAGTCAGGGGTGATGACGATGGACAGTTTCCTCTACCATGCATGGCTCACACCTGTCTGACAAACCAGGACATAGAACAGCTTGGCTGTGTTCTTGCAGACACTCACACACATGTTTCACCTTGAATACCCATATAGACACACAGACACAATCACACACACACACACACACACACACACACACACACACACACACACACACACACACACACACACACACACACACACACACACACACACACACACACACACACACACACACACACACACACACACACACGCACACACATAACAGATAGATGGGTCATTCATGAGGCTTGCAGCTCATTCTTTCTCATTGGCCATTTGATAATTTATCTAAATTTCTGCCTGTCTGTCTTTCTTGATCACATGCACTCCCTACCTTTTTTGTCAGCATTAGCCTCCTGAACCCCCAACCCCAAACAACACTCTGTGACAAATGACGATAACTGTGCCGTTTCATTGATTTCTACCTTTTGGATTCAGGGATACATAAGTCTTTTGTTTGTTGCACAGGGTGCATAGCTGACTAATTGCTTAGCACACATATGCTTGTGATGCTCTTTTGAATATTGTACTGCTATCTTACAGGTTTTTGTACTGAGTGTATCTTTGATGCATGAGGCCTGTTAGTTGATAAAGAGCACACATCTATTGACATAAGTCAGTCCTGTTACATACTGATGTCATTGGTGTAAAACTCAAACACCTTCTACTTAGGTACATTAGCAAGTAACAGTATGCAAGGATCTGCCATTCATTTGTGTTCTTAGACATTTATTTTCCTATTCCAGGTTCAGCACTTACCTTGATAGTCTGGCAGTTACAAGTGTTTTAATTCAGGGATAACTCTGTGTGGTGCTGGCAGTAACCAGCCATTACATTGGTAAGAAAAGATCATGATTATTGACTTGTATCAACTTTACTGTATGCATGTGCATAGGATGAATGTTATACTCCCTTCAGTGGACAGCATATGTGCTATCCATTGCCTCTTGGCTAGGGTGAGGACATATTGTGAATGGCTACATCTAGTGACAGCCACAGAAGCTGGTGGTTCCTGCTCTGACTCCTCACCTATATGTGGCTGTGGTGATCTTGCAAGTGGCGGTGGGATGTGTGTCCCTTCCCCTTGCTGTTCCTGTTGAAGCTGTTTCTCAGGATAATATTGTGAAGGATAGCACAGACAGTGAGAATTTCCACACAAGTACTGCTGAGCTCCCCCTCGTGTATCTAGGCACTGGAACCATGACTTCAGCAGCCAGGCACATGATCTATAATATTTCCTGTTTGAACATGTGCCTCATTATACCATTCTTCCAAGGGTGTATGTGCATTTCTGATGGGTCTTCCTTTGTTAAACTGAACTCATCCATAATTACGATTTTTTTCTTCCACAATTCTGTAGCAATTGTTTGTGAGGAATCCAAACCATTTAATATCTACTGGATGGGGTACATACCTTTGGACCACCTACAGGGACTTCAGTGAGCAGTCAGTTTTATTGTTCTCAGTTTTTGTTTATTACCTTTGCTTGGAGGGTGTTTTGAATTTAACAAGTAGTATGGTGTTTACTCATAAGTCATTGCCCATTCTGTTATCACAAAATATGCAGTGATTGTTGGGTAATAAAACTGGAATGGGAGATTTCTTAATTAAGCTATGAATCAACTAGAGATAAATAATAGATAGAGATAGAAGTGGTGCAATGATTAAAGTTCAGGAGCATTTTGCTGCTATGGAAGTCCATTCCTTGGAAAATAAGTACAACTTAATTGCTTGTTTTAGTATTATCATTAAAATGGGAGATTATGTATTCCAGTGAAAGGCTGGTACAGAATGTGCAATATGCAGTTTAAAAGATTTGATTGCAGTACTTTATAAGTGCACAAGATTGAATAATAGCAAGGGATCTTGGGGGAATGAGAAGATAAATATTTCTCAAGTAGTTTGACATGAATGGTAGTACTTTCTGTAAGAAAATTTTAAACAAATCACTATTTCACCTATACCAGACAATAATGTGCTAGATATTATGCATATTCCATAAATTAATGTTAGGCAGCTGTCAGTTGTTGCTACCTATAATGGGAGTAGTCATACTCCCCCAGATTCAGCAAGCTCTACACAATGTACAGGAACAGTGCAGGAGCTCCTGGAGGCAATATGGCTGCAGTGCGATCCGAGAATAAGCTGTAGGGAAGTGCACGAGCGCTCCTGCACTAGTCCTGCACTGACTCAGCCCCTGTATGCAAATTACCCCATTTACAGGAGAAATCCATGCAAATGAGGTGAATTTGTGATCCAAGAAGCTGGAAACTGGCCGTGTAGGACTAGTGTAATCAGCAGAAATATACTCCACCAGTAATGGAGTACATTTCTGCAAGCTACAAAACGGAGCCATGACAGCTCCAAATAAAGGATGGCTATTATGTAGGAAGCATGCCAATGGCGAACTATAAGGCCAGTGGCATAGAAAAGAGTTGCAAAAGTAAAAAAAAAATCAACTTTTATTTTTTTTAGCCGATCTCGGCTGTTTAAGCGTAGGGCAGCGCCGGTCAAACAGGATCGGGTGGAAAATAAGAAAGAAAACCTAAAATAAACATTCTAACAAAAATCACTATTTTGCCATTATACTCAATGGCAGGCGGAAGACAAAATGGCCAGTGAAGAGTGGTTGCTATGGGGGGAGGCTCAGTATGGGGCATGTAACTATGCATCAGCAGTCAATCCTATGCAAATGAAGGTAATGATACTGAATCCCAGATTTCCCCTTCATGCTAGTCAGCACTAAACAGTGTAAGGGCAGGAATAGCTTGGTGCAAGTTTAGGAGTTAGCTGACATCATAGGAAGGTATGCCAGGCATAGTGTAAGTGGATTGGAGCCCTGTGGCTCGGGTTTGCCCTTAGCTTAGCAGAGCTAAGCAAGGGGGTGTGTCTGAGGCTGCCTAGCACTCTTTACATTGCCTAAGTGGGTGTGCGCTCCACACACCGGGTTTTAAAGGGAAAAAAAGTAAACCAGGAAATAGCCGCTCTGTGCACATTTGAGCACTGTGTTTGCACGGCACTCGCCCCTGGGCTTAAACAGGAAGGCAATGGAAAGGGAAAACAGCAGTAGGAAGGTAATAAAGGAGAACTAGCATAGTTGGCAGGTGAAATGTATCAGAATCAGCCAATTACACAGGCAGCAGACCAGCCCAGCCCAGCATACTACTATAAATTATGCAAACACCTTTCTCTCTGTTTTTTCCCACAAACTCTACACCACCGGTGTACACAAGCAGGGGAATTTTTACAATCAAAAGCAACAAAATGATAGGGGCTGCAGCAGCTATCATAAATCAACATGTGGAAGAGGCTGAGGGTGGTGAGGATGAGAATGCTGTCGACCAACCCACAGTGAGGAGAAGGAGAAGGGTGTACAGACCCAGGGTAACCTACCAGGGGCTACATGAGCTGATGATAATGGAGCACTGTATGGTGGACAGGGACCTTCTACAGCAAATTGTTGAGCTGTGCCAGCCATACCTGACACACAGAATTAACAGAGGCGAACCCATCTCAGTGGATACCAAGGTATGTGTAGGCCTAGGAATACTAGTCACAAGTATAATCCAAAGCCCAACTGGGGAGACCATGGGAATCTCACAGGTATCAGCATCCAGAGTATTCCACCAGTTCCTGGATGCCATGTCAGCACATGCCGGTGAGCACGTATATTTCCTCAACACCCCTGAGGTGTTGGCCAGCAATATGCGTCTCTTCCACCAAATGGCAGAATACCGTGAGGTGGTGGGTGCTATAGACTGCATGCACATACAAATCAAAGCACCACCCGATGAGCAGGGTAGGGTCTACATCAACCGCAAGGGCTTCCCCTTCATCAACTGCCAGGTCGTGTGTGATGCCCAGGGCATTATAATAAATATGTGTACTGGCTGCCCTGGAAGCTATCATGATTCCCACATCTGGCATTCGATGCAGCTGTACCAGAGATTTGTCAATGGGGACATCCCTTACGGTCACCTAGTGGGGAATGCTGGTTACGCACTGGAGCCGTGGCTGATGGCACCCATCAGAAATGCACACAGACACATGAACAAGACTGCCATAATGAAGCACACACACAGACCAGAATCATAATAGAGCATGTGTTTGGGATGCTCAAGTCATGGTTCCGGTGCCTGGACACATCCGGTGGAGCCTTGCAGTACTCACCAGCTACATGTACCCAAATTGTTATCGTATGCGCCATGCTACACAATATGATCCTGTGGAAACAGCTGCAGCAGGAACAGCACAGGGCAGGGCCACACATCATCCCACCAATGCCAAGGCCTGCACAGGCACAGAGTGACTCGGAGGAGGAACAATCTGAGCCTGCCCCAGTAGGCAGATGGAGGCATGTCCAGTATGCCATGGTCTTGGCAAAGAGGCAACGCATAGCACATACACTGACACAGTAGGCACCCAGGGAATGACACCTCTCTCTGACTCACACATACAGTAAAAGGGATGCCAAACATGACACTACCTGTGCTCAACCATGTATAGGGAGTGTACTATGTGCATCATACATAGGCAGCCCCCAGCACCATCCTGTATACTGGCACACCCACAAGGTAAGTCACTCCTCTTACCGATTGTTGATTGGAGTAGTATGAGTTGTTACTTGTATCTATGGTATGGATGTGAGCATGCAAGGGAATTGGGGTGGCTGAATGGGATACCAGCAGATAGTAGACACCTATAGTGGCAGCATGAGATCTGTAACAAATACGGGTGTCACCACAGTAGCCAGTACTAAATATGTTGACAAAACCCACTGCAGGAAATGTGCTGGGCCACATGTTTATTTTATTTTATTTTTTATTTTATTTTACCGCTAGTTCCAGATGGATATTTTTTTTTTGGTGGAGGGGAGAAAGAAAAGGTCTACAATTAAAACAAAAACATAAAAGCAAAGCAACATTTACATTTTAGTTAGTGTAGTAGAAAATACAGTGGAAAAAAAAAAAACAGGTAAAAAACAAATAGCCTAAGCTACAATGCCAGTCAGGGAGGTTCACATACCCAACAACAGTCACAGCTAGCAGGACAGGTGTAGACAAACACAAACAAAGGCTGTGCTAAGGCCACTGAATGATGCCCATGGGTAGCCTCCCCCCTCAGGTCTACACAGACAGACCACATCAGTTCAGGCAGTGGGATGTTAGTTTTGAAGGGTAGAAAATCAGAAACTAATATGTAGGTCAATCAAACATAAGACCTGTAGTACACTGACATGCCTCTAGTCAGCATGATAGGTTAGAAAACAGAATAAAATGGAGTGCCTGACATACCAGTATAGTCATAGCAAATGTGTACACATGCCATGTGTGCACCCCCCCCAATCATGTGTAGCAATGTAGAAAAAGTCAGGTGTGCCCCCCCACAGCCTATGTAGACATGTAGTAACAGTCAGGTGTCCCCTCCAATCCTACGTAAAAATGTAGTAACAGTCAGGTATACCCCCCCCAATCATATGTAGACATGTAGTAACAGTCAGGTGTGCCCCTCAATCCTCTGTAGCAATGTAGAAACAGTCAGGTGTGCCCCCATAGCCTATGTAGACAGTAGTAACAGTCAGGTGTACCCCCCCAATCCAATATAGAAATGTAGTAACAGTCAGGTGTGCCCCCAATCCTGTGTAGAAATGTAGAAACAGTCAGGTGTACCCCCCATATCCTATGTAGACATGTAGTAGCAGTCAGTTGTGCCCCCCCAATCCTATGTAGCAATGTAGAAACAGTCAAGTGTGCCCCCCCATAGCCTATGTTGACAGTAGTAACAGTCAGGTGTGCCACCCCAATCCTGTGTAGAAATGTAGAAACAGTCAGGTGTGCCCCCAATATCCTATGTAGACATGTAATAACAGTCAGGTGTGCCCCCCAATCCTACGTAGAAATGTACAAATGTAGTAACATGTATTTGTAGGTATAATACCAGTGGAGCATGGATGCTCAGAGGTGGCCAATGTAGCAGGATAGATTGTAGCATTTCTACAATATGCAGGTATGTGTGTGTCAGGTTGGTGTGTCTTTCATATTGTGTGAGAGTGGTCAGTATGTATGCATGTTGTGGTATGGCCTGGTGGCCATTGCCCACTACTGCTGATGACAGGGCCAGGTCCTCACAACTGCAGTGCCAAAGACAATTCCCACCAGTATAACACATGCTAGCAGTAAGCCATTGTAAATGTATGGTGGTAATATGTGTTACCATCTGAAAGATTGACATGGCATGGCTGTTTGGCTAGATATACAAGCAGTACATAGGGGAAAGTATCCCAGACATACAGTATATAATGTGTAACTGTGAAATGGAAACACCCTTGGAATTGTACATACAGGTATGCATCACATTATCTGGGCCTGTAATAGGGAATACCGGTGTTGTCTGCCCAAACACTTGCAGATCACAAAGGTGGTAGGACTGATGTATTGGGAAACAGCTGATGTACCTGCACATGCCACCATAACTGGAATGTCCCATGCATATCTGTGCATCAGATGCAAGTAGTGTCTATAGCACACATGCACCCAGTTCATCCAAACACCACCCACAGATACCTCTCTGGTTGTATCACTGCTGTTGGGAATGGATGCAATACGACCCCCACCTGTATATGGCAATAGCGACAGAATGCAGTATGCAGTGCAGGTGTCCCATGCAGGTGTATCCCTAGCTGTAGGTAGCACCCAGCTAGCATCCACACCACCTGATCAATACTGATAGAAAGTATTGGCATGAACACCTAGCACACCTACCATCACCCCAGGGGAATATACTGTATGGAGGTCCGGGACTGTAGGACTGACAGAAAGCAACGGCCTGCCACAGCTTGCCCGCAACACCACCAAATGGCCTACAGGCCTCTGCCAAAGGCCTGTGTCTCACACATACTGCCAATGCATGTTATGTCATGGATACCCAAATAACAACATAACACACTCCACATAAGCCATATGCAAGGCCATGTGGACAAATCATAGTAACATGCCACCATGTCCCACTGCATGAACTGTGGACCAAAACCAAAACACAGCTGTGATGAGGTGATAATCTTAGGGAAAGTATCACAAAATGTATGCATAATGTATGGCAGAGGATAGAATAATAGAGGGAGGGGTGGGAGCATGGGCAGCATGGAATGTGCAAGGTCCGACAAACAGCTGTGTGCACACACTATCCCTTGCTACAAACACATAAATGGGTGGCTACAAACCTGCCCACACACAATAATAGGGGTAATGTCCTGACTCATGGCCCCTGCCTCTGGGTAACCTGTGTGAATCTGTACAGCTCTGAGGTATTGCCACAGCAAGATAAGGCCATACTGTTATGTCGATGGATGTGCAAGTATGGGATCCTCTGCCAGCACTGTACCAAGGTGCTGAACTGAATACACAGACCCAGCAGCAAGTGTCTGCAGCTCCCCCTCCAGAATGGCATAACTTACCATGAATATGTAGCCGTATGCCCACAATACCGGACACAGCTGCATTCACCCTTGTTCCCCAGGACATCACTGTGAGCAAGAATGTCCCCGTGACAATACTTGAGGACATAAAACATCACAGTGTATAAGAGTGCACATGTCTGAATATCTCTGCTAATACCAGTACCATGTAGCAGAAGCAGCACAGACACAATCACCTACTGTACACACTATCCCTTGTACAGTTTGTCCCCATATTGCCAAATGATCTATGGATAACCTGCAGAAACAGTTTGCTACCTGTAGGTGTACAACAGAAAGGTCTGCACTGGAGTACAAACTACCTGGAATGGATCCACACATTCAATACAGAAGGGCATACTGGGCATGCTCACACAGAGAAATGAAGGCAATGTCAGACAACATACCGAAAGGTCGTACTGGGCATGCTCACAAACAAATGAAGCCCATGTCTGCAAACAACAGTGGGCCATACATATCTGACTGTTGCAGATGTTAGTGTATACACTCTTCAGTATGCACCAGTCATACTTTGCACACACATTGGATAGGAATAGACATATATCCAAGGACAACACACTATAATAAACCAAAAGTAGACATGCATAGATGTGTGAAAGAGAGTGACAAAGAGTCATCCATCATGAACCTGTCCCACCCAGCACACAGCCAAATGGCTACACCACATGATGTGTAAATGTCACTCACTGTAGAAATTAGCCACTGGTATCCATCAACATTACAGACTATGTGGTGCAAGTGCTAGCTGTGCAACTTGACTGTACAAGGCAGTAGTCATCTAGCAGCTGTATATATGTACCTGCGGAATATAACCCTGCATGTGCCTGCATGTGGTGTGTCAACCTTTAGGTAAATGGCTTATGGCCCATGCACACACACTGCCCTCCCCATAGCCCTACTATGACAAGCCTGCTGATGTCATCCACTTTGAAACACAGCTTTGGGAATAGAGTAGCCCAGTAATCTCTGGGGCGCATCCTAATACTGCGTAATGCTGCAGTGTGATAAACTAGTTAGGTAGGAGTTCTAATCCCAGACATGGTAACTGTGTCTGCGTGACTCTGTCTGTGTAGGGAGCAATGCTTTTTAGGCTAGTCACACTCACTATAGATCAAATGCCCTACTTTGGCAGGGCTGCTGATGTCATTCACTGTGAAATACACCTTTGGGGAAAGAGTACACCAGTAATCTCTGTGGCATGTCCTATAACTGTGTACTGCTGTAGTGTGATAAACTAGTTAGGTAGGTGTTCTAATCCCAGACATGGCAACTATTAGTGTGTGTGTGCCTCTGTCTATGTAGGGAGCAATGCTTTTTAGGCTAGTCACACTCACTACAATTCAAATGTCCTACTTTGGCAAGGCTGCTGATGTCATTCACTGTGAAATACACCTTTGGGAAAAATGTAGCCCAGTAATCTCCGTGGTGTGTCCTATAACAGCGTAATGCTGCAGTATGATATACTACTCTGGTAGGGGTTCTATTCACACACATGGCAAGTGGGGATGTTTGTGTACGTTTTTCTATGTCTGTGTAGGGAGCAATGCTTTTTAGGCTAGTCACACTCATTACAGATCAAATGCCCTACTTTTCCAAGGCTGCTGATGTCATTCAATGTGAAATACACCTTTGGGGAAGGAGTACACCAGTAATCTCTGTGGCGCATCCTATAACTGCATATTGCTGTAGTGTAATAAATTAGTTAGGTAGGAGTTTTAATCCCAGACATGGCAGGTGTGTGTGTGTCTCTGTGTCTGTCTGTGTTTGACATTCGCATCCTGTGTAGAGGTGGCTGTGAGTGTATAACAACTAGACTCATTGTAGAATGGATTTTGCAAATTTCTTATATAGTGGCCCTATTATATGTCACAATGTCCACCTTACAAGGATAACAGATGTGAAATAGCCGAGAGGCTGGGGTGCCAATCCAAACCCCTACATGTGGCATCAAGGCCTGGTGAACAAAGTTAGCAACCCTTGTATTACCCAGAGAACACTCTTAACCCATGTCTCATACACAAACACACTTGCCTAGGCAAAAAACACTATGGGGGTAATACCCTGAATATTGCCCACAGATAGTAACCATGGTGTAATTGCAGTGGACTACAGAGGGCATGGCACCCTGTCCATCAGAACAATAGGCATGTACATGCAGACACATGTGGTGCCATCAAATGTGACCCACAAAGGACATAACAAGCCTTAAACACATGCCCTGTATGGACAGATGCCACTGACACCAGGGAATACCTGTATCATGCTATCAGTGTAGGTGCAGGGTCAACCTGCTTTCCATTACCTGTTCCCGCCACATGAGGCCAGGACTGGCGCATCTGATGATAACAATCTGTGTGCACAACATGGGCCAGACACCCCAGGTACAGTTCCACATGTCACTCTACATGCATGTGGGATGTGTGCACATCCTAGACACTGTCCATGTCATGGACTAAAGAACACATACATGGTAAGCAATGCACAGCAATGGCCATACACAGTAGTTACCCAGGTGACTGGATGGTGAATACAACACCCACCTGTGTGGGCCAATCCAGACACTACACCCCTGAGCCACACTGTAGTTCATTGTCACGTGGCCTGATGCCAAGGTATACCCATCACCTAGCCTTGTATAGCCTACTGGCACAGTAAACTGCTACACACCCATGAAGCAATGCACCCATGCATGTCAGTACTGGGACCCTGTGTCTGTGTGTGTGGTGCATGATGCTTTTGACCACATTCACACTCACTACAACCCCCATTGGCATACTGAAGCATGTTGTCTGATGTCAGACACCTCCACATACCCTTTGCCCATATAACCTACGGATAACCCTGTGGTGCGTGTGATACCTGCACAGTACTGTATTGTGGCAAACTAACTAGTGAGGAAGTGCATTCCTTATCCTGCCAGTGTGTCAGTGTGTGTGGGTCCCTGAAAGAGTGTGGCTGTGTTGACGCTGACACCTGTTCATGCGGACAGGCACATGTACTACACCTACCATATCGCTACCATATCGCTACCATATCACTGTTGCAGATGTCACTCACCATCACATATACGTTTGGAGGGCTTCTCAACATGTTAGCTATGTGGAGCATCCAATAACTGCATAAACATGTGATAGCAATACATAGTCAGTCAGGGTTTTGATACCCTGTATTGGTAGGTGTGTGACACAAACATGCTTAGGTTTTACTCTCCCACCCCCTCCCTGACCTATCTTTACCTCTATCTGCCTCTCTCACTCTCTCTGTGGTGGATGCGGAGACGTACACCTGCTTTGCTTAGGCAGAAGCATGTGTTTTGTAAGTGATGCTCATGATCAGCTGATGGCCTCTGCATGAATTTCAGCCCTCCTCTAGCTGATTGCATGTGGAACAGCTGTGTTAACATTCCCATAGCCAATTGCATGGAAACACACTCCAATATCTAAGAACATCATGTTGGTGTTGGGCTTTTTCATTCACTGTGAGCAGGACCTAGATCTGTTGTTTGGCAAACAGCATCACAGATTGATTGGGGATTTATCTCTAACAACATACACTGTGGAAACAGGCCAACACACAGGAGGGGGATGTGCCTGACATGACTACAGAATGTAAGTGTCGCTATTCTGCATTTGGAGTAATGTTGGTTTAACAGGGTGTGTGTGGATATGGCTGGCCTACATGTTTTAATACCTGTCATGACAGTGCTATGTTTCTGAGGAAACCCCCATCTGTAGGGTCATCTGCAGACTGGGCAGTGTGTGGTGCCTTCTGTTTCTTGTGTTACTCACAGAGCACCTATCTGTGAACTGCAAAAGCATAGTGTGAGGATTGCAGTCTGTAGATGGTGAAAGCTGTGACAGTTACTGACTTCATATCCCTCATAGGACACATGTTGCAAAAAACACTGCTACAACAGTAAATGTATGAGGTTATCACAGCAACATGTCAATATTGGCCCTGTGTTTGTGCCTCCAGCCACAACTCTGTCAACCTGTGTACATATGTCAAGCAGTAAGAGGTGCATATGTTCTGTACACTATAATTTATTGACATCATATCTGATAACAAGCCAGTGAGATATCAGACTGCGACACATGTTATGTATAGTAGGGGTTATCTTTGAGGACATAGCCTGGGCATTCTGTGGTTGTGTGTACAGTACTGAGGTCTGTACTTATGATGAGTTGTTGACAGTGTGTGTATTGTGAATATGTACCTTGGCCTGTGTACAGACTGTGGTAGATGTCATTGCTCTTGGTCCTGTTCTATCTGATGTTACATGCTGCTCCACTGTATGTTACCCTATCGGCTTACATGTTTGTAGGGCCAAACACACACATGTCCAATACCACAGACAGGCATGAGACCACACTGTGTAGTCACCCAATATATGTAGGGTTAGTGTGTGAGTGGCACTTATGAGGATGGTGTTGATCAGATAGTCCATATACTGTAATATTGCGCTAGCTATGATATGTGGCTGTGGCTATGTTCACATTGGTTGTGGATATGCACTTTCACACAGGTGTCTTTTACTCTGTGCTGTGACATGCCTGTAGAGCCTGCTATATATGCAGCTACATGTGTATTCCTCCATATGAAATGTAGGCTGGTGTTGTGGCAGTCTGCCTGTAGCCTGCTCAGTGCTTTGTTACATGCCCAGTAGCTTAGTGTACTTACCCAGTGTGATGTTATGTCTTGATACTTGCCAGATGTACTGCTGCCAGGCCACCATAACAGCCATGTATGCTGGACAAAGCAGTGGGATGCTGTACAGATGTATGTCACTAACTAGTGGGAAGTATGTGGCCATGGCACCTCTGTACCAGCAGTTAGTATGTGTCAGGACAGACAGGGGTGTGTAAATGCATAACCTATGGGGGCAAATGTATACCAGTGTTTACGTGATATACCCATCTACATGGCTGTTAACATCCACATTGTCAGGCTTAGTCCACATGTCTTGCACTAAGAGGCTCTGTGTATACCTCTGGACTGACCAGAGTGTGTCAGACTTTACACATTTATTGGCCATATCTCTGCTGTAGCCCACAGGACCATTACTATGCTAGCAGTGGTACTTTACTATGATGTCCTTAGGATGTCTGTTTGTGACCAATGGCACACATGTTAAAAGCAGATGTGACCTCCCACACACAACATGTCTGTGAAGACAACCCCTATCACAGTAGCAATAGTCTACATATATACCTGCAATACATACCTGACATCCCCTTGCACTAAGAGGTTAAGACTATTGGGGCTGAGGTAGGGTTCCACTACATGTTCAGGACATATGATGAACATATATGTGTATGTGTGTGTGGATATATATATATATATATATATATATATATATATATATATATATATATATATACTTATCCATATATCTATATAGATATATACACATATACATATCGACATACATAGATGGATATGTATATGTACATATATATATATATATATATATATATATATATATATATATATATATATATATATATATATACATATAAACACTTAGATATGTACATATACACAGCAATATATGTCTACATATATACAGATAGAGATACATATGCACATATACTTATGGATATTTACATATATATTGACAGTAATAGGTATATCAGAATAGATATGTATGCACATATAGATATCTGCATATATATCTACATAAATAGGCATATCTGTACACATAGGATGTGGATACATGTATAGCTATATATACATATATATATATATATATATATATATATATATATATATATATATATGTGTGTGTGTGTACATACGAAGAGATGTACACATGGCCATATATATGTTGAACTATACAGATGTGTATACAGACATATGTATGAATATACATGTGTATGTACATGTAGACATATATCAACTGATTATATGTATATATCCATATTCCTGTCATGTGTAAGCCTCACGGTTGTGTATACACTCCCAGATCTATCTCACTGTAGGTATCTGCTAGGTGTACATTATGATAAAACAACTTATGTGATGCAACAGTCATAGTAATAATAAGTACTACACAATTGTGGAAGTAAAGGCAATTGTGCAATACTGATCAATATGTGTATTGACAGATATATTGGAAAAGCAACAGCTGTCTTCACAGTGGTCATGGCATAGTGGTTAAATGTTGTCACTGTAGTGTACAGGGTCCTGGGTTTAAGGGCTGTTCATTTTGTTGCTGGGCAGAATAAGGGCTGTCAGATACAGAGTGGTTAAGGCAGTTTTGAGCAGCTTTAAGCACGTTTGTGTGGGTTTGCATGAAGCTAAGTGGTGCTAAGCTATGTGTATACGTATGGGCTCTTACACAGTGTAGGTTTCACTTAGCAGTGCAAATCAGCTTAGTTGTTAAATTGCAGCAATGCTGACACTTGCTATGCATGGCTCAGCCCTGGTAACCAGTGCTCACATCCCAGTCTGATAACATAGCAGGGTAATGACATCTTTAATAACTGTATGTAATACCATGTACAATTCATGCGTCTATGTGCTGTCATTACGGCAACAAGGGGTGTGAGTGTCATGTCTGGGACACACAAGTATATGAGGCCTGTACAGCACTGTTGTCCATGTGACTGTGTTACATACAGGGATAGTAGCCCAGGGTACATGCTGTCACACTAGCATGTAGTGTATTATGGTGGTACTACTGTTGACAGTGCCTACCCAGGCAAGAGTACAGTGCTAAATGTAGTACTGACAACAGGCACTCCTGCAGGCATAGCTGGACTCTGAGGCCTCCCTTTTGTAACCCTGGTGTGTGAGTTTTGTCACAGTATATAACCACTACTAGGTAATGATCCAACATGTGGAATATATAACTGTAGACTACCGTCCGTACAGCACATGATAGTGAGGGCTCCTGACATGTAGGTATGGCATACATATTGTTGCCAAACATCTATCTGTCAACACATTCATCCTACTGCATAGCTACTTGCCAAGCTGATGACTGACAGTCCCTGTACAGATGTGCAGATGACAGGTATCCAGCTGGGATATATACAGGCATAATAAGCTTGATTGACACTGACATGTTTGCCCAGCTGTGTAAGAAATGGCACATATTGGAGGTGACACCCTGTACGCACCACATGCCACAGGTACCTGCACTACCACAGTCAACAGAACATGCTTGGGTACAGGTCTCCATCACAGACACTAACCATGTGTTGTAATGCATGTTGCATGCATGTCAACTTGATCACCTCAGTGGCCATGTGCAGGAGGCACCTGGAGGAATGGCTGATGCATGTCACTCTCACCCTGAGGGTCACCACAGTAGTGTCTGTCGATAGATTGCCTGCTGCCACATTGCAGGTGGCATGATACCATTGTACACACAACCCCTACATGACCAATCTCTTCTTGGACAATAGCTAGGTACACAGCTATGACCACCTGCTGTGATGCACCCCAGTACTGACACATGTGTACATGTGCAGGACTGAGTATAGCAGTGTCTGTTTATTAGTACACCTGAACGTGGTAATTCTATGAGGGCCTTCATAACCACCGCAACACCCATTGCTATAGCCAGTCGTGGCTGCTGCTGTATGGGACTTTACATGTACCTTGTTAAGCTCCTCTCCATACCGGCTACATGAGCCTTGCAGTACCATCACAACAGTGTTGTACAAATGGATTGATAGGCATGGGATACCCATTGTGTTCTGACAAGTGTGTGAATGTGTGCATGTCCATTTATCTTTAGGGTACAGCATTCTAAGGCCACATACTCCTATTACAATACCCATTGTCACACAGTAGTACAGATAGTGTTGTTGCTGCCCATAGGTGAGGCATGACAAAGCAACACCCTACTATGCATGTGGCATGTGCATTTGATGCATATCCCTGTAGTACCACTGTTAGGATCTACAATGGGTTGTATCACAGTCATGGCCAATGTGTGATGGTGGGCATGTCAGACTGTCATCATGGGTTTCAGGAAGTACAATATCCACTGGGGGATGTGGGTGCTGTGTACACTGTCATTACACCAAGGTACAGCCGGGATATGTCCCCTGTACCATGTTATGGTTACCACTGTCACCATCAACCATACAGGTAACTGATACCACAATCAAGGCCATTTATGCATGTGTTGTGTGCAGCCTACCTGCAACATATAGGGCACACAGTCACATTAGGTAGCAACAATAGGCTCAGGTCTCTCGGATGTGTGTCTGCCTGTTATGTGTCTGTTAATGTGTATATGAAGGTATGTCACATTATGCATTGTCCATAAACACCCATTACATCCCGCATTAGCATACTGTACATATCTGGGAATGTCCTGCGTGTAACATGTAACCTGGAAAACATGTCACCCTAAACACTGTGTGGTGTGTGCAATGAAAGCCACACACTTCAGTATCACTACATACCTAGGTAGGGGTCTAGTCCCACTGTTGCCATGTAAGGGTATGCGTGTATGTAGATGCGTCTACATCAGGTTGCAGATTATACATGCCCCAGTGGGTCACCTGTCCATGTGGTACAGGCAATAACTGTTATACAAATCTGTGACGTGTTCAACTGTACACCAGATATGTCACAGCCATGATGTCACCACAGTGCCATACCCCATTGTGGAGTATGACTGCAGACCAGTATGACTGCAGACCATCCTCGTGCTGACACATGTACACCTATGACACAAATGGATAACATTATAGAGACCACAATCAACCAGTGTTACTAACAGATATAATGCATCATTGCTGGACAGCTACACTACCTGACATATATGCATTACACTTTACTCCTTACAACATGTTACACTACAGTACTGTGGTACACTGTAGTACAGTCACTGTGTGCATCAGAACCATATTAGCCTGTCCCTGCATCAATGGCATGGATGACAGGGGTGTGGCACAGGTATCATCATATGCACAGGGTGTGTTGTTGGTTTGCCAGAGGCCAAGGGTGGGCCATACATTTGACACCATGTGTGTGGGTGAGAGGTGTACTGAGGTGAACTGGGCATGGTGATGTGATGTGTGTAGGTATGGAATTGCCCTAGGTGTGTTTGTATAGTGTGTGGGTATGCATGCACACAGTTCTGCCATGTGGCTGCCCTACACAGGTGTTTATGGACAGCTGCAGACCATAACTGGCAGGGTGTGCAGTTCACTGCCTCCAGCCATGCACATGTGGAATGTGTCTGCCAGGGGTTCCATGGGCATGTCCCGGTACAGGCCTTGATGTGATACACTCACCTGACGATGACATATGTCTGCTGGAACCAGGTCCCTCCTGGGACTGGCCAGGACCACATGCTCATGGCCTGCTGTGGTGTGGTGTGGACAGCACCCCCCACAGTGCCGGTGCTGGTAATGCCACTATGGGAGCCCCTTGGTGTCCTAGCACATCCACATTGACTGTCAGCTGTCGGTGTTGATGTCCTACATCCACGTGGCCGTCATTGCACTCCAACCACACGTTCAAGCAAGGACAGATCACAGTCGATGGATGAGGGCCATCATCTCACTAAACTGTCTATCCATGAACTCAGTTAATGCACAGATGGCACCAGCCAGTTCACAGGTGTTGTCACTTGCAGATGTGAGAGTAGCCCTCTACAGCCTCAGGCCCTGTCTGGTGTAATGTTCTACACCACCAGGACAGCCTGAAACATACGCCTGCTTGTACCAGCTGTGTCAAGTATGCCAGGGACATGATGACCAATGGCCTTACCATGAGCACCCTGGAACATCTGACTATGTGGTGCCCTGCCAGACATCTGGCTATGCCTGTTGTGACCAGACACAGTAGGCATGGTTACCACACTTTCCTGTGCACTGCCACCAAATACCAGCTGTCCCTACACTATGGCCACTGGTGATGGGGTATGTATAGGCACTGAAACTGTGTGTGGGGTTGGGGTGGCTAAAAGGAGGATATCAAATATTGGCACTGTTTTGGCCCCTGACAACCCTACCTGTACCTCAACAGTACTATTATCATTTTCGTGTGTCTGTATGGACACCAAAATCGGATTGCATGCAGGAGGGACCATGACCCACCACACCACCTCTGGGGGAAAACAATACATGCATACATGCACTTTAAAACCTGTACAGCGTTGCCTAACAGTACACAAACACACACACACACACACACACACACACACACACACACACACACACACACACACACACACACCACCGTAATACCTTGCTGTCCGTGAATTTATGGACAGTCCCACATATATTTTCATGTGTTCCCCATCCTGCATCACACTTGGTAACATACACACATTGATACCACTCATTAACAAATCAGTCCTCTAAATGCCTAGACAAGTGATCAAAACACAAGACCAGTTACTAAATTACCTGCCTGACCTGTGTGTAGTGGTTTTAGATGGCCTCACTGCTGTCATACAGTGTACACCCTGTGTATGTCTGGGCATCATGTGAAATGGCCCCTATATGTGTGGGCTACTATGTTCACTCCATAATATCATGCAGTGGTGTGTCATGTGTATGTATTGCTCAATGCATGCCAGGTATGCTGCTCAATCAGCCTATCATGTGACAACTGTAATATATGGATACACTCCCTGGTGTTGACTAGTACTTCCCCAATGCATCTGTAGTGCTGCATACATAGGTTGTCGGTCACCTCTCTGCTACATGTGATATTAAGGGTATACGTGGTGTCTACCTTCCCTCTCAATGCCTGTTCCATGCTACAGACCTTATTATACTATCAGCTGTCCTGTGATTACATACATGACAAGTATTCCTGGTGTGTAATGTGGCAGTCCATGTCCATGTACTGCACAATCCAAAAGGGAGGCACTCCTGCATGAACAACCCCACAATCACACATGTGCATATATGGCCACCCACACAAACACACACACATATGCACACACACATCCTACATGCATCAACCTCCTTCCACTTCACCAGAGTGACTCAACAGACAAACTAACTACCCACCAGGATGCACACACACACATACAGGTGAGGTTGCACAATGATAGTACACATAGTCCTCCTATTACCCATCTATCAGCATACATAACATATGGTACACAACAGCATGCAGTGCTGCTATATTCAGTCCATGCTAGAAACAGTATACAATTGTGTGATGCATGTGCTGTGTCACTAGGTGATGCAACTTCCCCTGGATACCACTGCACCCATGTACACAGTATTGCTGTGCACCTGTTCTGCACCCTGCCATGTACTGTGCACCAATCCTCACAGTTGTACAACCCATTGCTGAAAGTGTAGTACTGTGTCAGTTATGTTAGCTTTAATGCCCACAGCTTCTATGTTTTTCAGCAACACATACCTGGGATGATATGTGGACAGGTGTCATTTGTGAATGCTTGATGTCTGATTTACAGCTCTCAACATCAGCGGACCATGTTTGACCAATCCAATACTATTACACTGGCAACCATAAGAGCATACCATGGCTAAGGGGGGTGCACACACCCTTATTGATATGATGAACCCATCCTTGATCTGCCATGGGACATCACCACAGATATTAGCAGTACATGAGCCCAATATGTGACATATGCCCTGTACTTTCACATGCAGTGCCTACACAATGTCTTAGTTGTGCGGATGCTGACCGCGATGCATACACTGTGTGGGCATATGTGTGCACACCCTTATCATAACAGTTTGTTGCACCTATTGTTATGTGTACTACAGCAGTCACTATTCCTGGCAGGGGTATACTAGAGTGGACCATCTGCATTTGCCAGTGTATGTTTAGTCTGCCCTACACGTGTCCCCTTAAGCTGCATGACTGCCAGGTCTACTCATGTGCACATCCCTTGGTGTTCACACACTGCCGTCACTATTGCTGTGGGGGTAGGGTTATGTCTGCCACAGTTCCTGAACCTGACTATGTGCAGACACAGCCATTCTTAGCATCCTTAGGGTCCCTGCTGCATTGCACTTGTGTGTCATGCTGACACCCCCCCTTCAGCCTTTTTGCAGATGCTTGTCAAGTAAGGCCTACATATGTGTGTCACTGTGCAGTGTCCCATAAACTGAACACCACATATTACAGCCTAGTCCCAGCTGATAATGTGGACCACAGTAATGCCTTATGTGATAGTGTAACACTGCAACAATTGCCATTGTCCTACAGGTATATACACTGGTGTTGCACTGTATATGGGTGTTGTTCCAAACATGTCCCTACTGTATGCCATGTCTCCCACCATTATATCACTCCCTGTGGACACATTCCACAATGACAGGATATTAGTTATCATGCAGGTGTCTGACATACCCTTCCAAAACCCCATCATGGTCACCACTGTGATGCTGTGCATTTAACAGCAACAATACGTGCACATGTACAACATGCATTCTGTGTAGGTTTGTTAAATATGTGCATGGAATATACCATAGCCATTACATGCCCAGTGTATTGGCAAGCAGCAACATAAATCGTACTCACCAGCTACAGGCTGCTGCCTTGGTGGTATACAGGAGGGACCTACATAAGAGGCTGAAAGATGCAAAGTCAGTGGCCACAACTGTGGCATTGCTACAGGGTGGGTGCAGCATTACAATACATCAACAGTACATGACCACAATGCTACCACATATGCACATCTGTTTATCACTACTATGCAGCAACAAAATATATCTATGACATGTCAGATATGCATGATCTACCTGAAACGATGCAGATGTATATGCAACAGTGGTCTACTGATGTGCCCTGTGGCCTTACCTGCATGCTCCTCGGCCGGTGGGTGGGTGGCATCCACCTCCACAAAGGTGTCCAGTGGTTGGTGGCTATGCGGACAGGCAGGTGCCACAAGGCTGGCTAGAAGCTCCTCCACACATGTCGGGGAGATGGATGGCATGGCCCTCCCCTGTGGAAAGGTGATCCCCCCGGACTGTAGCAGCACACTGACGGGCATTGCGAAGCAGGTCAGAACAATGATGTCGGACCTGCTCATAACTGCGGTTGTGCAGTCCAACATCATTGACCCTGTGGACTAGATTATTCTTCAAGGCAGTCTGCTCCTGCTGAGCATGGGCAGCCTGGCCAAACAAGACTGCGTAGTGCTGTATGAGGTCATTCACCAGAATGTCATTTTCAGCTGCTGAGTACGCTGGCAATTTTCCGTGGGACATCGTGTCTGAAAGACATAAAGATGAACACAGGTGTGAGCAAGTCATGCAGCAAGGTTACCACAATTCTTATAACACATCACTGTCACCTCCCCACCATATCACTGACAAAAAACTATACACACAACTCAATAGGTATGGTTACAGCATACCTACCAGTGGGGCAGATATTGTACTGTACCACACTTTGTGCAATGTGTTTGCAGTCATATTCCCTGTATGGACACTATCATTGCTGGCCTGTTACAGACTATTCACCTGCATGCCATTGTCAGGGCCACAATGGCTCCATATTTGCCTGTGGTATGCTTGCTATGGGTTTGCTGCACACCTGACATTCTGTGATATTGGGGTTATTTATGCATGCTCTTGGACATGTTCCGGGATTATGTAGTCTATTACTACCAACATATGTTCTATAACAGTGACACAGTAGCATGTATATGTACTATTGGCCAGCAGAACAACCTCTCCAAACTCATATGCCCATGTTACCAGGCCACATCACATATGTGACCCTTCCTGGGGCCTCCTCATGTACAGGTCCAGCAATACCATCAGGTGGAACCAACTGAGGGGATGTTGTCCCCCCCTGGGGGCACACACAGACATGTTCCTGTCCCTTGAGGGTAGGTCCAGGGTCTGTTCCATAATGGGCTCCACAGACACATGTGGGATGTACTACATCACCTTGAGGCATCTAGTACAGATTCACAGGGCCCACATGCTCCTCCTGCTCAGCCTCCAGGCCAGGCACCTTCAGGACGTGGACTGCTGTTGTGAGTAGCAGTGGGTGGAAGGCTTGTTCCCAATATGTCCATATTGGGGCCCATGGGGCGTACACATCACAGACCACACACACACACCAGCCAGGGTGTTTACCCACCACATGTGTCACATACCACCCCTGTAGGCTGTCCTCTATATCTACCAACCCTGACAACCTCCACAACTATACCTGCCATACTTCCCCATATTCCCATTGCAAACATCACAGGCAAGGGCAATATTGTCCCAGCAAGGGGTTCACATGTGACATGCCCATCCATGTTGCACACACTGGCAGCTGTAGATATCTGTGTGTATTGCTATGTGTGCTGTTTCCTCGCACATAGCATGCAGCACTGTGGTGGTACTATAGGGGACATGTATTTACATACATACATATATGTTTGTGTGTGTGTTTGTATATATGTAGACATGTGCATATAGGTGTATATCTGTATATGTGTAGATATATATGATGTATATATGCATTTATGTATATGTCTACACATGGGTATCTGTATATTTGTGGACATACATGTGTACATATATATATATATATATATATATATATATATATATATATATATATATATATATATATATATATATATATATATATATATATATATATATATATAGATATGCATACCTATATGTGGTGTACATTCAGACATCAGGTCCACAATCTCACAACACCTTCCTGCACAGTTGCACTGAGCTGCCTTGCTACAACACAGACAGGTGCCACATATGGACACAGCCTGACATTAAGGGGGTATATGTAGGGCCTGTTTGCATGTAACCCTAATATACACTTATGGCATTCATGCATGCTTCAATACAGGTTAACCTGAGTATCCTGCAAGAGGTGGGCTGTGGAACCCACATGTCCATTATTATGGCATTACTTCCACCACCAGCTATTGGCCACAGTAATATACATACTTCCCATAACACCCACTATGATGGCTTGCATCTTATCAGGCAGTGCTGCTCTGTATGGTTGACGGATATGGGCCACTACTGACAGGGATGGACTCTATTGTCCTTAGCAGTTGTTCAGCTGAACATCATTACAACAACAACCACTGAAGGCACATATACATCATTCCACATCATCTGTACCATTATTATGGATCAAGTACTGCCGTCAGTTACATGCATATATACTTCACATACCTGTTCTGGGAATGAAGTCTCTTCTGGATGGTGTGCTTGAAGTTTTTTTTTTTTTTTTTGCCTTACATGCCCCCCCTCTCTCTCAGTCTCTCTCCAGTAAATGGAATTAGCTGCTTTGCATAGATTGCAGCATGGATTTTGTAGGTGGTGCACATGATCAGGTGATGGCCTCTGCACCAATCAGTGTCCTCCACTTGCTACCTGCATGCTAAATGCTGTGTAGTGCTTCCAATTACCACTGTCATGGCAACCAGCTACTATAAATGTCTACATCATGTGGGCATGGTCCCTTTACCTTTCCTGATTGATGGACATCCTTCCTGTGTGTGGGCAGCAGTTTTACAGACAGCAAGTAGCAATACCTCTTACATGAGAACCTGCACACTCAGGCCAGCTACATATTTGTAGGAGGTTCCAGAACTAGTGACAGAATGTGAGTATTGTTGTTGTATGCATTGTATAGCATCGGTGTTACAGGGTTTATGTGTGCATACTAGTTTAACATGGAATGCAGTCTGTCTGCATAGCTCTCAACTGTGGGCCTATCCACTTGATGGCCAGATGTGTGCCTATTATGTTTTGTCTGTCCACCACACAGGTCTTGTATCAGATATATCAGTGGCAGTGTGTGTGTTGAGTGCTATCAGTACATGGCTACATCCATTTCTGTTTCTAACTTCATATTCCTGACTAAGGGTATGTTGCAGACTATCCTGTAACACCAGCAACTTGCTTAGTGTATGACAACAGTTTTACACATATGGACCTGTGTTCCAGCCTCTGTCCTCCACCTACATACCAGGCTTTGTACATATGACATGCTGTCAGGGGCTGTTTTGTAGTGGGCTGTGAGTATGCCATGCTGACATTCCTGCCATCAGTCCACTGCTGTTGTGTCCCCAACACATATTGTGGAGTTGGTTCCATATATGTGTGGGCTTCATCTACACAATACATGTGTGCCCTTATGCACTCCAGAGGCCAATGTATGTAACAGTGATATATGGCCCGTATTATTGAGTCTAGGGGGTGGGGAATGCACCATAACTAACCTAGGCTGTCACAACATGTGGGGGTATCAGGGGTAAGCTGCCTTAATGTATCTGGATGTACATTACCATACAATTCACCTTGGGTAAATGCAGGCCTACTGCTTCTTGGCATACAGACTGTTATGTTTGTCAGTGTGATTGTGATGGTGTCAGTTATGCTTTGTTATGTAACAGATACATCCCATTGTGTCACCTGAGGTCTTTACCCCCTAGAATTTGTGTACAGAGTGTACATAGAGGCTGCTGGACTATACATCTGCATTACTTACTGTTGATTGATTGGTATCCTGTGGCCCAGTCTGTCTTTACTATTGTACTACTTGAAGGCCTCGGCCTGGACAGCAACATATGTAAACCTTTCCAGACTACTGTATTAAAATAACTGTTTCACAGTTGCATTATTCTGTTTATATGTATGTCAGTGTCTAAACAGCTATATGGCATGGCATATAGAACTGTTATAGTACACAAATAAAGCTTTCTCATGTATGCAAACCTGTGTGTGGTGTTATATCCTCTGACCTCTCTATGGGTATATGTTGCAGGCATCAATTGTCATTTGTATGGGTGGCTCATACAGTGTCCAGTTGGTAAGGTGGCAACTGTAGTCATAGTGGCTGTTCCATATTGTGTTCACCTTCTACATATGTATCTTCCTATATTAGTTACATATATATATATATATCTATATATATATATATATATATATATATATATATATATATATGTATATATATATATATATATATATATCTATATATATATATATATATATATATATATATATATATATATATATATATATATATATATATATATATATATATATATATATATATATATATATATATATATATGTATATAGATATACACAAAACAAAAACTTCAAAAGGAAGTATCAGAACTAGTAGATTAGATGGAAAAAAAATGAGCTGCACTCAGATAGTTTTAAGCACTTTCATTCCTTTAATATCTTGGAACTTCTTCAGAAAACTTTACAAAGATTCAGTTGAAACGAACAGATATATATACAAAAAAATATACAGTGTGGAACAGTAGTTATTGGCTGTTGACCAATGGGCTAAGGCACTAGTAAAACAGAGACCAATCAGTCTGAGAATAAATTTGGCCAATGAATAAAAGTATTTAACATATAAAAACCAATCAATAACAGTCATTAAAATATCGCAACCAGTCAGTAAATACATGTAAAGACCAATCAGTAAATTACATATGAAGACGACCACTCCCCTACAACAAATTAAATGCCAATGCTGAGAAACTAGGAACTTTGTAATGGAAAAAGATGAGAAAATACTATTTACAGCTAGGAAACTGGCTGTAAAAAAGCATGTTTAAAAAGCACATGAACACACTGGTTTTGTCGTACTTTTCTTTAGTAATGTAATGCAATGCCAAGAAACTGAAACCTTTTGTGAAAGAAGATGAGGGAGTACTATTTAAATCTAGGCGATAGGATGTAATCACATAGTTCAAAAATCACAGAGATATGCTGATTCTGTCGTTGGTATTTAATGTTATCAGATAATGTGAATACTATGAACACCAGGAAGTTTGAGCTTTTAAAACAGGACTCTATTTCAATTCACGTCGGGGGTTCCTAATCGCAATATGTACGGTTATTTAATCCCGCATACTATTCTGTGGAAGCAGGAAAAATCTTCTGTCCAACGAAAAATATTGTTTAAAAAATGTTAGAGTTATGAGTGACTGGAAAAGGGGACTGGAGGTATGAAAAAAAGCGAGTGGAGCTTGTTAAAGAAAAGGCTTATTAGTTTGAAAATAAGGGGCAGTAGGAAAAGGCTAAGCGGGAGCAGTACAGTTCCGCTAATATGTAGGGCTAGGAGGCATGGGAGTGGAGAAACAGTTGAAGCAGGAAAGGAAACATTGGGTGCAAAAGGAAAATGGTATACCCAATGAAGATATTAAAAAATGAAGAGAGACCAATCTGTGCTTGGAAAGAAAATGCTAAGTCTTATGAAGTTAATAAAAAAAGAAAAGAAAAGAGACCAGTTGTTGCTAGGACTGTGAATGGAACGCTACAAAAAATATTATCTTAGGAGAGCTAACTGGGTTAGGCTGAAAGACTGGAGAAATTTACAAATGTAAGGATATTCAGGAGGGAGGAAAGAATAAACTTACTCTGCCCAGTGAATGGAACACTACATACTAGTCAAATTAGTGAAATAAGAGAAATATTGTATAATCCTGCAGGGGGGTTGAACTAGGAGGAAGTAAGGAGCTGCGGAGAGTGCTCCGGAACGGGACTGCTGTAAGGGAAATAGTGGTAGCACAAAAAGAAATCAGATGCTTGTTGGGTTAGGCTGAAAAAATGGATAAAAAGCATAGAGAGGGCGGAAGAGATTGGAAAAACAGGGTACGGTGTGAGAAAAAGGCTGTCGGTGTTACTGGGGAGTTACATACCTGAAGTCCAATGAGAAACTATACAACACAATCACTACACACGAAATCATCACTGAGAGGAATGAAAAATAATTATAAGAAGAATAAGTATAGGAGAGGCATGAGGAGAGAGATGCCGTAGAAGTTCTGTAGTTTAGTGGGTGACAGACTGGAAGAGATACTTCAATGCTAAGGGGCTAAAAGGCGGGGAACCTATCTGGGGCTAGGACGAGACGGCACACTGCCGTTGAGAGAAAATGAGCCAGAGGGGCTGAAAAAAGACTGCTAACAGGAAAATAAATAATTAATAAGTGGAGGATTGGAGTACGGGAATATGTTACTGCTTCTAACAGGTGGAGAGGAGTAAGTGGACTACACAAATGTAACAACTTTCTTCAAAAAATGATCTGGTAAATAAAGAAATTAATCTCATGTTGTAAATCACATGCAAACAAATGGAAGAGCTATATTCTGATCATCACGAACTAAGAAAATACTTTGGCCAATGCTGAAATAAATTTGGGTGTTTAACTCCAAAGAGCCACAGAGCTGGAAAACATAAAAAATATATAAATAAAGAATAAAGCTATATGTGAGAAGCAGGAAATAATATATATGCAGGGGTTGGACAAAAGGTATATTGCATAGCCAATAGTGCACATACATAATATGGAATAGCCAATAGAGAACATACATATATGAAGTCTGGCAAATGAGAATAACATACAAAACACAAACTGCAAAAGTCAATATAGAGCTGCTATGGGGAGGAAAAATATTTAATAAGATGGCGGTGTGCTAGGACGGGAAAAGCACACTGTTGCTGAAAGAAAAAGAGCCTGAGGCTGAAAAAGGACAGGAAAAGAAAATGCTATTATGAGTAGAGGAATGGTGTTCGGGAATAATTAGCTGCTTCTAACAAGTGGAGAGGTCTAAGTAGACTACACAAATAAAATAAACCTGCGAAGTACAACTCTATTTTAAACTTAAGGAAATAAACTTGTATTGTTAAAAAATATATACATTTATACGTACATAATGTAAAAATACAGATGAGCTATACATTTATACATACATAATGTAAAAATACAGATGAGCTAAATATATATCTGCATATATGTGTCTGTGTATATGTATCTTAGAAATGTTGATTGCTTCCACATTGTGCATTCCCTATGCTAGCCAGACTGTACTGCATAATATGTTACTGATACCAGCCTGACATCATACAGGTGGGATGGAGTACTGTTAACGTCTTGTGCCCATGTTGTGTCAGGTCCTGGTTATGGGATCTGCAACAGTTGGTATTGTATTGCAGGGCAGATGTGTTTGGCTGTGGGAGGGGGTATCTATATGTACAAGACGTATGTTGTTCGGGCCCCTTCAACCCCCATTAATGGTGCATGTGGACATATATGTTTTAGTTATGTTCCCTTTTATATCTATAAATGTATGTCTGTATATACCTGTTTAGATACATATTTATGCTTACACACACACACACATATACATATATATATATATATATATATATATATATATATATATATATATATACACACAGATATGTTATATCTATTTAGATATAAATATATATACACACACACATACATCTACATGTTTAAATACATTTCCTGTACTATTGAATGACTGGGCTGGATGATATGTTTGTGAAAACATCTGGGTTATGTATATCTGACATGGCTTAGTGGTAAATCACTTTGGTTATGGTATGCAGGGTCCTGGGTCTTAGCCTTGCAGAGGCTGTTTATTTTGTTGCTGAGCAGAGCAAGGGCTGTTGGCTACAGAGTGATTAAGGCACTTTGAAGCAGTTGTAAGCAGGTTTTCGCAGGTTTGCACAGAGGTAAGCACTGCTAACTTCCGGTTACAGTTTCTTATACTCAGCTTCTAAATTGCTTAACCTGTGTAGGCATTGCTTACCCCTGCACAAACAGGCTTAAACCCACTTACTGCTGCCTAAAAGTGCTTACTCCCACTTACCCCGTGGTAATTTCTTTAAATTAAAAGAAAAAAAGGAATGATAGGAAAATGGTGAAAAAGGGGCACAAAGAGGGAAAGACAGTAGGGAAAATAACTAGGGCTTTGCAGGAGGGTGTAGGGAAGGTCCATAGCTGCCCATTTCTTCTACAGCAATAGCTGTGCATATACACTGAATTTGGAGGTAGATTTGGACACTCAAACCCCTGAGAGAGGGGTGAGGACAACATTAATATGTTGTGATGCCAATTAGACCAGATTACATGTGTCCAGTGGACACGTGTGCAAAATGGACAGCTATGTATGGGGAGAGATTTTTTTTGGGAACAGATTGCCCTTTTTTTCTTTTTTCAGGTGAGAGTGGGATGTTGGGGAGGGATAGTAGGTATATTTGGGGAGGTAGGTTGGGTAGGTTAACAGACAAGACAAAGAAGATGCATACAGGGGAAGTATATGACACATGTGGGGGGTAAACACCTTGATGGGGAGGGTTGTTGGGAAATTGGATGCCCATGAGCCCCCTAGTGGAAACAGTGGGACTGAGATCCCCACCCATGGGCAGTCACCACTGCACCTTCACAGCCCTGAAGGTGACTGCACTGGGGGCTGAGTTGGAGAGCCAGGCCAACCCTCTCGATGCAACATGCAGCACTCGAGCTTGCGTAGAAGATCTCCAAACTGCTGACTGAGCTCTCTACACACCATGACCCTGGCCTGGCGACAGGTGACAGCTTCCTGTCCACGCCCACAACCGGGGGGGTCGAGCCCCATCTGCTGAGGCAATTCCACCCGAAGGTGGTGCAGGACCAACTGACGAGGAGGTCCGAGGTTGGGCCCCAGATGTGCTGGTGCCTGGTGCCATGGCCAGCTATGGTGGTACAGGTGGGTCTGCTGGGACCTGCATTCCCATACGTGCTATGGTGTTTATGGTGTATCAACATAAGTGGGTTAGTAATAGTCAACACATTCCAGGATTAGGTATAACAGCATGCATAGATGTTCCCATTAACCCAGACACCAGATATGGAACAGTTGCATAGCAAACGGATCATATGCATATATGGGACCACAGTGGAATAACAACAGCATGCAGGTACATTGAAGGCACCATGCCACCAATGTTGGAGTATTTCAACATGGCACATGCACAGAAACAGATTTAAATAA
Source organism: Protopterus annectens (assembly GCF_019279795.1). NCBI lineage: Eukaryota > Metazoa > Chordata > Ceratodontiformes > Protopteridae > Protopterus > Protopterus annectens. The sequence goes on along the minus strand of NC_056735.1, from coordinate 815,609,459 downwards.
TTATCAACCAATAGGACATATGTCCCAACATAACAGTGGAGTCATCGCATACCAGTTGAGGTGAGTATTTAGTGTATTGTTGGAGATATGGTGGGGGGAGAGAAAGATGTCAGTTAACAACTAGTATATTCCTGTAGTTTGCATTACTTTCCTAGTCAGTGCTGTTATCTATACCTTACAAGTATTAATACACTACCCTATTGCCTTAGTTTGGACAGTGATTTGGCTGTCGACATCTTTATACATGAATTGGTTTTAGCTGCATTATACACCTCTTACTGATATACCAGTGGAGGAATCGTTTGTTAACACTAACTAATTGTTTTTACACTTACTCACATATTCCAGGTTGTTGTTATGCACATACCTGTCCATCTCTTTTTGCACAGACTCTGGCCATGTCTTGACCACATGCAGGTGAACCGGGACATATGTAGACTATTGCCCTCTTCAACCTTTAGTGACTTACAACACTCTTATACAGGATTTTCTACACAGTTATATTATGTAGCACAGTGCGGGTGACAGTGATCAGTGATACCTTATTATTCAGAGCAACTGCAACACTCACAATTCCATACGATACCAGAGTAAACAGTACCAGTACAGGTTATCAAGTTTTATTTCTCGGCACAGTGTTTGTATCAGTGGTATCTGTGGGAGCAATTTTTGTTAGCACTACCTGCATGTTGCCACACAAAGTACTAGATTTCACATTAGTATTATGCACATACATCTCACTCTGTTACTGTACACACTCTGGTCACAGCTTAACAACATGGGGGTGTAGATAGGACATATTTGTCTTATTACTCTCATAACAGTTTGGGAAGTTGCTAGAGTGACAGGCTTGTTCTTATAGATGTGTGACAATCAGTTGTATTTCTTGTTTGCTGCCTATAAGTCTTGGATCATCCCACTGATTTCCCAGGGAGGCAGAGTGACAAGCAGCAGATATGGGACAATATAATGGGCATTCTGGACATATCTGCACAGTTGTGAGGTATGATTCTGTATGCAGACTACTACCACTCCCAGAATTCGAACCATGGCTGTGTGTGCTAAAAATACAACAGTTCATGTCTCAGTTGCGTGTGCTATTCAGATTTTGCTGTTTGTCTTTTCACTGTTTTCTGTCTATGTCACTCTCAGTTGTACTAAATGACCTCTGGGAATTACACCAGTCATATACAGACATTCCTACACATGCTGTTTATGTTGCACAGTGTAGGTAACAGTGCTTAATACAGCAGTACTATTAAGTGATTGCAAATCTACATTACCATATGATACCAGAGTATACACATGCAGTCCAGCAGTTAGACCTTTATTGTCAGGCTATTATGCTTTTATTTACATACAAACTATATGAGACTCTTCCTGCCATACTCCCTAGTGTATGCAGTACTTGCCTTAAACAATACAGGTTTTCTACAGGCATTTGACTTACTAATCCAGTTAGATTTATTTCCTATGACAGTACATGCAAGAGTATTACTAACCTGCCTCGCGTTGCAACCTCTCCAAGTGACAGCCATGGGCCTCCTGGTTCACAGCCCACTCACTTGCTGCTGTGAAGGACATAAGAGGAATATTTAGCCATACCTATCCATAATATACATGAGCTGGCAATTATTAAACAGGTAGTGGAGTGATACTTACATACAGCTGGGACCTCCCCTGTCCTCCTAGCCTCTTGGATCCATTGATCCAAGAGATCCTCCTTATGCCACTTCAGGTCAGCATAGTGATGCCTGACCTGCTCACCAGTTCAGGGTATGCCAGTGGCACTGGTGAGGTCATGGGCATGATGGTCCCAGGCTTCTACCTTATATTGTGAACCCTGGTACTGGCCCTGCAGCAGTCTCTGCTCATGGTCTTTGACAAGGAGTCGTGCCATGACTCCGGACTCCTTGATGTCCCAGTGCTGTGCCCAAAAGGGCACGCCCTCTCCCCTTCCTGACATGGTGCCTGCAAGGGTAAGCTACAACCAGTTATGAGATGTATTCCTGCCTGTTGGGTTTACGTACAGCCAAATTCCAGCACTTTGCGTGATTGGCCAGTTTTGAAAAGGCTAAGCTATGGTCAAACCTGCTTACCTAAAGTTGGCATTGTTTAAAGGGGTATACCACTGGGCAAATTGAGTTGGTTGGCCTACACATTGCTTACACCAACTAAGCTGGCCTGTGAAATGCTTAGCATTGCTTAATATTTACTGTGCATTATATTTGCTTTTTGGCATTGATTTATTATTCATTACATCATATATATATATATATATATATATATATATATATATATATATATATATATATATGTCTGGTATCCATGATTCATATGTGTGTACACTCTATGAGGTCCTTGTGTTTAACAGGGTACTTCAACACTCTATTACAATTACACCTCACACCTGGGCTTACTGCTGTACTCAAGTTCACATATTTATGTTATGTAGTGGGTTATAGAACATATGGCTGTATACTGAGTCCTTTCACATATTCAGTTTGATTTTACTATAGTGAGGATTTGTTTGGTGATACCTCATTCCTATGCAGTGCTGTGATGGCATGGTGGTTAACTACTGTGACTATAGTGTATACTGTCTTGGGTTCAAGACTTGCAATGCTGTTTATATTGTTGCTGGGCAGAACAAGGGCCGTTGGATTCAGAGTGGTTAAGGCACTTTTAAGAACTTGTTAAGTGAGTTTGCACGGGTTTGCACGAGAGTAAGCAATGCTAACCTCCGGTTAAATATGGTTACAGAGATTTAGCTTCAATATTGGTTAACCTGTGTGCACATTGCTTACCCCCGCACAAACGGGCTTAAACCCACTTACTTGTGCTTACATATGCTTACTCCCACTTACTACTGCTTAATAGTGCTTACACTTGCTTACTAGTGCTCACTCCCGCTTACCACTACATTAATTTAGACAGTAATGTCTAACTGTTCTTGGGAAGGTGGGAGATTTGGAAGCTGTATGGAGTTATCATTCATTACACATTTTACCTTCCATTTGTATCCCTGATTCCTGTGTTTATCTGTGGACTTTGCAACATTATGATACTGACACCTCACATCTGCATTTAATGCAGTACTCCAGTTCACAAATATATATTATTTAGTAGGTTATGCAACTAAAAATATTGGTCATAATGTGATTTGACATGGAAAATGGAATGTGCTGCATTGGGACTTGAACCAGGAATGACTGCTCATAAGGCAAATGCCTTGCCCTCTACACTATTGTTATACTGTTTCATTGGCATATATCTTCCTTTTTATCCTCTTCTGCCATTTAAGCTGCATTAACCGTAGCTAAGGGATGGGCAAACCCATGCATCTATGGTTAAATTTAATCTGTTTCATAAAATAAAAATTGGATCCTTATATTGTTTGTGTTTACTATTGCTCTTGTACACATGGGGGGATGTTGCTGGGGGTATGCAGACACCTATGAGCGGTTTCGCTCATTCTTTTAGGGCTTGCTGCTGTTCTTCATTGCAGGGTCATGTATATTCTGAGAGGTCTGCTCTCAGACATGCTCCCCTGTACTCTTACATGCTCCATGTAGGATTAGGATCTCAGGCTGTGCACCTACATTAATATGCATGGCACGCTGCCATCCTGCTCCTAAACAGCTGCTTCCGTGCAGGACTAAACTAGTCCTGCATGGAAGAATGGTGAATCTGGGGGACTGTGTTAGAAATCTCACTGATTACCACATCATTGTGTCATGTTAGTATTTACTTGTTATTAAAAGTTTATTTCTTCATAAATAAGGAGGTGGAACAATATATAAAGAATGTTCAGTAGGAAAATCTTTTTGATGGTATGGACAAAGGGGAGATAAAATATTCTAAATGTATTTATCTGCAAGTTAAAACATAAGAAAAAAGCAGGTTAGAACTGAGAACAAACTTCTTTTTACAGCTAACATTTGCATGTTATCCAAGTGTTTGATTCAGAACAGAAATAAATTACTTATTAAAATGGAAAGCAGGAAAGAACAGACCAATAAAAGGTAAAATCAGCAATTTACATAGATAAAATCTAGTGTAGAATGTAACTGACAAAGAAGTGAGAAAAATATTGTAGGAAAAAAGGGTTACAATAGAAAGGCATTCTTTACATACATTTGGGAAAAGGGAAACAGTTTATTTGGGTGATTGCATTAAAGAGAATAACTCTCCTCATAAGGAACTGCCATTCTGAAACAACCTAGAAATGATTTAAATAATTCCTATGGGCAAAAAAAAAAAAAACATAATTGCAGTCTTCTTGCAACTTTTGCCTTGTCAGACGCCCAAGGCATGGTGCTGAAAAACTGGAATGATTGAGACAGAGAGAGAGAGACTTGTCTACAAGACAAAGCAGACAGTTAAGGAAAATGTCAAGGAAATAAAGAGTTCAGAAGTCATGTTTTATAATGCTGATGCCTTACCTGCCACCCAAGACATGGTACTAATCCTTGTCTGCGATGCAATGCATAGTAATATGATGAGAGGAATAATAACTTTGCATGGTATGTCCAAATACACAAGTGTTTCTTTACTTTTAGTTTGTTTTACTCCGCTCCCCTACCCTGCCCCCAATTCCCACCCATCCCCAGTGCTCCTACATTTATTCACACATACCACACCCCCTTCAATAACCACCAATCAAAACATCCCACCCCTTAAAGGGCCAGAACCTCCACACCCAAGACTCACCTATTAATCCAACTTACTTGTGTTATCATTACTCTATATACAACCCTGCCACTATGTCATTGCTATCTACATCTCCACAAAGGAAACTCCTACTTCTATCCCCCTTCATACCTACTCTTATTATACTTTATCTACTTACATTTTATGAACATCTCCACCACATAAGCCTTTATTACCCAACAAAGCAAACCTCCTCAACACCATTAGCTTACACTCAAAGTCATTTAAACACACCCAGTACAATAGCCTACCTATCAGCAAAATATCACAGACTAACTCACATCAGATACTATAGGCCAATAGCTAAAAAATCTCTGTTCCTAACATGTAAACATCTGCAACTTACACTTAGCAATCAACTCCAATCAATAATAGATGGAGATATCCATCCCAATCCAGACCCAAATTATATACAGTCTAGAGAGACCCATAACGCAACCCCCACTGCCACGCAATCCCTTACCAGACCTCCCAACTCACTATTGATAGCCCATCTTAACATAAGGAGCATAAATAATAAGGTTGCCCACTTACATGCTCTCATGGATGTACACTCATTTGATATCCTATGTCTTACTGAAACTTGGCTCAAACCATCTATACAAGACAACAAATTTATTCCACCAGGATATAGCATCTTAAGACAAGACCGAATAGCTAAAAAGGGAGGTGGAGTAGCTATACTATATAAATCCGGATTACAAGTGACCTCTATTGACTCTAAACCCCCTCTAACTAGTAATGAAGAAATACTTATCTCTAAAATTCAACTCAATAACCATAAATCCATATACATTATTGCTATCTACCTTCCCCCAGGGAATAACTCTAATATCCTAGAAAATATCCTAAATTGGCTATCAACCAATTATCCCCAAGAAACAATAGTACTCGGTGACTTTAATATTAACTGGAAAAGCTGTACTTCTGAACAGCCCTCTACCCATCTTAACCTATATTGATTTACTCAAACTATAAGCTCCCCCACAAGGACCAATAAACACAATAACAATGAAAGCACCCTAGATTGGATTCTGATAAATAGACATCACCAAAGTTACAAAGTAGGGACTCTCCCTGAGGATATAAGCGACCATGCACTCACCTTCATAATCAGACTTAAGAGTGATATCCCAAATCCAATTACCTATAGAACAATAAGGACTAATAAAAATTTTAACCCTGATATTTTCCAAAATGAACTTAAAGCTTGCAACTAGTCACCCCTCAAAAACTTAATTCTAGAGGAAGCAGTAATCTACTTTAATACTAAATTCCTAAGTATTCTTGACCTCCATGCTCCAAAAAGGACCATTAAAACTAGGAACAAACCTGCCCCCTGGCTCTCAAAAGAGACAAAACAAAAAATGCTCCTCAGAAATAAAGTCTGGACCAAATGGCATACTACTAAAAACCCAGAAGATCACATAAAGTTCAGACACTAAGAAATGACCAAAAAAAAACAATACTGTCAGACAAAAGAAACTACTACATTCAACTCCAACATACCCAGCAAAGCAAACCACAAAAATTTTGGGCAGGGATAAATACACTCTTACACCCAGGCCGTACTGTCACTCCCTCCCTTGTAGGTACTGAACAGGACAATCCAAAGCAAATCGCAAGTACCTTTAATACATTCTTCACTGAGACCATTCAGTCTCTTGCCAATCAACTATCTCCTGACAGCTCATCTCTGTCACCCTCTAATACTACCTTAACTCCCCCATTTCATCTCAAATCTGTCCCTACATCCCTTATCCGTACCCTTTTCCATAAACTCAAACCTACCACCATTGCAGCAGATCTCCTTCCTGCAGAATATCTACAAAAAGCTGCAAATGCCATAGCCTACCCAATCTCCATTCTGATTAACAGAACAATCTCTGAGGGTACTATTCCTTCCATTTGGAAAATTGCACACATTATCCCCCTTCATAAGGGTAGAAACTCTAGGGAACTATTCAACTACAGACCTATTGCTATACTATCTCCACTGGCAAAAATCATGGAGAAATGCATTCATAAGCAACTGTTAAAACACCTAATAGATAACAACTTATTAGCTAACTGCCAACACGGCTTCAGGCCATTTCACAGTACTACTACTGCCCTTTTATCCTTCCCTGACTGCATAAACAAAAATCACAATAACAACACCCTATCCACAGCCCTCTTTATTGCTCTTTCTAAAGCCTTCGATATAGTTAACCACCAACTTCTCATAAACATACTGAAAAACCTATCTCTTGATGCACTCACTATACAATGGTTTCAATCCTACTTAAGCAATAGGCAACAAGCAGTTATGTGGGAGAACAACTTATCTCCTCATCTCCCCATTGCACTAGGTGTCCCCCAAGGCTCTATACTTGGACCCCTTCTATTCTCTATTTTCATCAACGACCTGCATACTGTTATTCCTCAAGCTTCCATAATACAATATACCAATGACTCCACATTAATATGCTCAGCCCCAACTCCAACAGTCCTTCAATCTCTCACCCAAAAAGTGTTCAACATAGTTGAGGAATGGCTACAACATCAATGCCTCATCCTGAACCCCCACAAAAAACAAACTCCTACTTTTTATTCCCACCCACAGGGGCACACCTCTACACTTTACTGTCACATCGAACAATGGAACCATCATATCTCCAGACTGTACCACAAAACTCCTAGGGGTTCTAATTGACAATAACCTTAACTTTGATAGTCACATTAACAATAACATAAAAACAGTCAACAAAAAACTAGGCTCCCTCTATAGAATCAAATCCTTTCTTACCCCACTAGCAAGATCTACTATTGCCCAGACCCACTTAATCTCTACCCTCCTCTATGCCTCCCCTATATATACTAACTTCTCAAAGAACAACATGAACAAACTGACTGTCTCCTACAACAATATTGCTAGATTTGCGGCAGGCTCTACATTCAGAACCCATCACTGTATTAATTATGAAAAACTAGGTTGGCTAGAGTTACCAAATCTGCTTCTACTTAAACAGTTAACATTTGTCTATAAAATCCTGTATCAGCCTAACAACACACCAGTTCTTACCAACCTTATCACCCCCTACAGCAACCTTAAGACCCTACGCTCATCTAATAAACTTCTAGTACAAATAGGCAAAACCTACAATAAGGCAGGGGACTCTCTGTTCACTAATACCGTGGGTAAAACCTGGAACTCTCTCCCCAGCGACCTGACCTCCTATCTTCACTAGCACAATTTAAAATCAGGCTTAAAACTTGCCTCAAATCACATTGGTTGTGCACCTGTCTGAACCCAGACTAACCTCTCATGTCTTTTTTTTTTCTCACTAAGTTATCTGTCTTAATTACTGTATACACTAACTGCCTAATGAAAACCAGAATTATTCACAGGCCTTTTAATTGATTAGACTCTCTTTCTATATCCAAATATGGATTTCAGTCTGCCTACTATGTTAACAAAAGATACTTAACATAAGATTCTACAATCGAATGTGTTAATAACTGAACATATTTCCTTATATTCTAATCTACTTACATCTATATGATTTTTCATGTATCAAATACCTTAATTTTGTACTGTACTTTCACCTGTTAAACTTTGAATTGTTTTTGTATTTTTTGTTTTATGTATAATATTGTACTGTACTTTCGAGGAGCTTTTCTCCCCGGGCCTCTGCTGAAAATGGATATGTATCCAGCTGGACTAGTCCGGTCAACAAATGTAAAATAAAAATAAATAAAATAAATAAAATTTTATTTACATTTGTTTGCCATGGTAGAGTGTTATGTAAAGCATCAGCAAATGCACTCTCAGCTCAGATTGTGATAAATAAATAAAAATAATTGTATGGAAAATGCAAAAAAAAATGCAGCTGTGAAACAAGAAATGAATGCAGAGCACAACAATAAATGTAGCGTAATTAATAGTATAAGTAATAATATAACAACTTTGTGTTAGAGTAAATTATATTCAAAAACTATAATACTGGAAGATTTAAGCATTATATATATATATATATATATATATATATATATATATATATATATATATAGCTATAGATATAGATATAGATTACATATAGATATGGATACAGATATAGATATGGATATGGATATAATTTTAAATATAGATATAGATATAGATATAGATATAGATATAGATATAGATATAGATATAGTAGGGCACAACCTTATACAGTCAAAGAATATGGAGTAATCATGGTATATTGTGGTCTGGGACTGGTTGCATGCAAATGAGTATCTGTGATTGTTAAGGTCTTTGCCTCACATTCAGAAGCTACAAGGTTCAATTCTGACCTCCGGCCAATGCCTGTTAGGGATTTGCATGTTCTCCGTGTGTCTTTATGGGTTCCTCCCACCACCAAAAAACATGCTGGGTGTTTCCATCTCAAACTCACCAATTAATGGAGCTGTGGGCAGCAGCAGAGACTCTACATGGTGCCCAATAAGGGGAAGAGTTTTATAGACCAACTGTTTTGGGCATCTAGTATGGTACACAGTATCCTCAAGATAGGAGAACACAGATCACAGATTGCACACTGTGGCATGACTAGCCACTCAATGGTGCAAAATATGTCTCTAGGTGATACTGTCATGCTGACTAATGTCACCAAATGGGCATGGGTAGTTATCGGTGATAAGTGGGTTCAGGACCCACCATACTCCAACCTACCCCAGGGACCAATGCTGACTGTAGGAGTGGGGTATGTGTCCCTTTTAGCCAGTGTGTGCCTGCCTGGTTTACCTGGGTTACCTGGGATAACTCTGTTCAGCAAAAGCTGGGCATAAACCTGAACAGCCTGCCAAGCATGAGCCAAGAATTGTTACAATCAATGTAGGTTCACTGACAGGATCGAGTTTAGAAGTGGATTACATGATGGTACGGAGGAGGCTGGGCATCCTATGTATCCAAGTGACAAGATGGAAGGGAAGTGCAGCAAAGCCACTTGGTTTGGGAACCAGAGTCTACTGGTCAGGAGGAGGAGAGGCTAGAAAGAAATTGTGGTGAGAGAAAGGCTGTAGAAGGCATTGAGGGATGTCATCAAAATTAGTGACAGACTCATCGCAATCAGACTCCAGTGTAATGATAGGACAGTATTCATAATTATAGCCAGTGCCCGACAGCAGGGTTGTGATAGTGAGGAAAAGAGTGCATTTCAGACAGCAGTTGCAGGACCTATTAGATAAACCAGGGCAACATGAATTGGTATTGAATTTTAATGAGTGACTTTAATGCACATATCGGGACAGACAGAACATGGTATGAGGACTGCCTGGATCCAGATGGGTGGAGCAACAGGAATAAAGAAGGAGAGGCCATTCTAGGCTTCTGTCTGGCAAATGGCTTGATAGTTGCCAACACATGGCTCAGAAAAAGAGACAATCACAGAAGCACATACAAGAGTGGCCAACATGCAAATGAGGTAGACTTTCTCCTAGTAATAAAGCATTGGTTTCCACAATCAGCTGCAAGCAGTGATCAGAGAAAACTTTAAGGTCAACAGAGACTAATATCCTTGTTTTCCCGCTTTTCTGAACTAGAATAATCCAGTCTTCAGATTTTGCTGATCTCTGGGCTTTGTCTTAGTTCCTGTGCTATCCATATCCTTATTTGGATAAGAGGAAGCTTCTTTGTTCACCAGTGGGAGTGGGGAGCACTGAGCAACCTATTTGTCCCTAGAGGATTGGTTCCAGCCCAGCAACTTGTAGTTTATTGGCCATTTTGGGTCAATTCCTGGCTCTTTTCAACCCCGTGCTATAAAGCCCACTTTTGCATGCTTTTTCACTTGTAAAAGACTCAGCACAGCTACTCATGGTGTCCTGCAGAGCTCTACAAGCAGCAGAGTGTGAAAGAGTGACTTTCCTGGATTTATAAGTATTTTTTCTGGCTTAAATTACTGCATCTAGCTTAAAAAACAGCTCTGCATATTGTTTTTACTGTACTTGTGTTGAATTTATACTGTTAGCACTTTAAAAAGTTATTTTTTGTTTAATTTAATTGTTAGGCTAACACACTTTTATAGCATTTACTGTTTGTTACTGTATCTTTTTTTCCTTCCTCTGTAAAAAAAGAAAAAAAAAACAAAAATATATCCTTGTTTTCCCGCTTTTCTGAACTAGAATAGTCCAGTCTTCAGATTTTGCTGATCTCTGGGCTTTGTCTTAGTTCCTGTGCTATCCATATCCTTATTTGGATAAGAGGAAGCTTCTTTATTCACCAGTGGGAATGGGGAGCACTGAGCAACCTATTTGTCCCTAGAGGATTGGTTCCAGCCCAGCAACTTGTAGTTTATTGGCCATTTTGGGTCAGTTCCTGGCTCTTTTCAACCGCCTGCTATAAAGCCCACTTTTGCGTGCTTTAGCGTGTTTTAGCGTGAATTAGCTCAAAGTTGCTCATAGAGCAGCATAGGGCAGCGCCGGTTAATCAAGTTGAAACTATTTCTGGCTCCGTAAAGTCTGCTCTTCAATTTTTCCCTTAGAACTGTTCTACTTGCAATCTAAACAGCCTATACTCTATCTGAAAAGCTCAGCACTTGCTCCTAAAGCATTTTTATACAGGTTCATAGGTTCATAGGTTCATACTAGGCTATCTGCCCTAGGGCATTTATAAGCCTAGCCAGAGTGTATGTGGCTTACACCACCCCTTAGGATGAGAATACTATGCCCTTTTAGGGTTTAGTTTGCTATGCCTCTGTCTAGTAGTGACACAGAGATGACCCCCGGGGTAAACCTACGATCTCCCATCCACTCGTTGAGATTTCAGTCAGTCAGTGAGGGGCTCTGCCTAACATGGACTGGGATTCTGTTCCAGAGTGTAGGGAGCCTCTGGGTTATGAATCTGTCCCTCCAGCACGTTCTATTTATTTCTGTGTTGAGGTTTAGGTCACTTGATCTCGTGGCTCTGATGGATTTGGATTTTCTGAGGTGGAGCATGTCCATTAATTCAGGATTGGACATGGCCTTGTACGTCAGGCACAAATCACCTTCTTAGTAGGCGGTATGTGACTGAATAGAGCTGGAGTTTTTTCAGTCGGGCAGCATATGACATATGTTTAAGACCCTTTATCCTCTTGGTGAGGAACTTTTGGGGTCTTTCCAACTGCTGCAGGTGTCGGGTGAGATACATCCCAAATGGGGCATTGTACTCAATCACTGGCCTGATAAGAGAAGAGTACAGGGGCACAATGACCTCTCTTGATCTAGATGTGAAACCCTTCATGATAAGGTGGGCAATATAGAAGGTCTTCCTAACCACTTTGGCAATGTGAGTGTCAAATGAGAGGTTACTGTCAACCTGGGTCCCTAGGTCCCTGATTACCTCTTCCAATGGATTACCACCTATGTGGTAATTTGTCAGTACCTTGTTTTTCCCAAAGGGTATGACTATACATTTTTGGCATTCAGCTTAAGGCCATGGCTCTGGCACCAATTATCCATTTCTATGAGGCCTCTCTGAAGGATGTTTGTGTCGCTGGAGAATCAATTATGGCCCAGTTTGCAGTCATCTGCGAACTTTGTCAGCCACAATCCTCCTATGTTTGCCTGTACCTCGGAAAAATAAATGCCAAACAAGAGGGGTCCCAGGACTGAGCCCTGTGGGACACCGCTTGTGACTGGCTTAGAGTCTGACATAGCTCCAGCAACTCTGACCCTGTGAGTTCTGACCTTGAGCCAGTTTGTAACCCATCTTGTGACATATGGGTTTATATTTAAGCTGATGAGTTTGTCTATGATGCCCGAGTGGGGTATTGTGTCAAAGGCTTTTGCAAGGTCAAGGTAGGCTGTGTGAACTGCCTTGCCCTCATCAATGGCCTTAGTGACTGTTTCAAAAAAGTCGACCAAGTTCAAAAGGCAGGATCTGCCCTTGACAAAGCCAAATTGGGTAGGATCCAATGTCTGTAGGTCCCCAATGTCTTTGTTTATGAGTTCCATAATGATCCTCTCCATAGCTTTGCAGACAAGGCTCAAGCTTACAGTAATTTAGCACCGCCTTTGTGAAGTGGGACCACTGTTGCCATACGCCACTCTTTGGGTACGTATCCTGTAGTAAGGCTAAGATTAAACAGCAGCCTTATGTGTGGGTTTAGTTCCTCTTGGAGTTCATGTAGCACACAGCCCGGGACACCATCCGGTCCCATTGATGCTGTGTTTTAGCTTTTGGCTCTCACCTGGGCATGTGAGATGTTAGGGAGGCTACACTCTGCTGGGATAGTTATTTCTCCTTTTGGGGGGGAGGGGGAGGAGAAATCTGCACTGCAGATAGCCTAGTACGAACCTATGGACCTATAAGATGAAGACCTGGAAGTTGACTGTAGAGAAAGAACAACACTTCAAGGACATACTCAGGGCTCTAGCACTGCAAGAAGTGGAGGAAATAGGTGGAGTTGAAGAATAGCAGCACCTCATAACAGCTTGTGTGAGGATGACAGAACAGATATGTGGCCGAGCCAGGTATGGAAATAAGGTACATAAGGAATGCAGAAGTTCAGGAAGTCACCAAAAGAAAGAAAGAAGCAATGCGGTAAAAAGTGGGAGATAGAAATGATGGACCAGGCTTGGAAGGAATACTGGTTGGCTAACAGAGAAGCTAAGAAGGAGTTGCAGTAGCAATTAATATGGCATCAGAGGCACTCTACCAGCTTCTGGAAAGTGACTAACTAGGAGGCATGAAGAAACTATGTCAGGTTGCAAGGCAAAGACAGAAAGATAAAGAAGATAGTCAGACACCCTTCATAAGAGATGCCGGTAACAACCTGCTCATCAGTCCACAGGACATCAAGGGCAGAAGGAAGGAGTACTTCCAGCAGTTTCTAAATGAAGAAAACCCCACAGAAGCTTTACTGCTTCAGACACAGACTACAATTAGAAAAGAAGAGGAGCCTATCCTAGAAGAAGTAAGAGTAGTCTGTCCATAACAAGTACCGTTATGACTCTGTCATAGTTCATGTTGGTGTGAAAGACTTCAGATGTGCCTCATTGGACTATATGAAGAGAGACATGATTGAGCTCTCTGAATATATGTCTCAAGCAGGTATGACCCTACCCTTGAGCAGTATATTACTTTCACCTAAGATGATACCACAATATAAGCAAAAAAATGATTGACTTCAATAACTGGCTTAGTTTTTGGTGTCACTCTAAGGGGATCCAGTACCTGTCAGCCTTGAATGACATGGTAGACAGACCACTCTGCTTTGCCAGAGATGGTCTTCATCTGTTTCCTCTGGGATTTTGGTTATTTGCTAAGGTTCTTGACTCCCCCATAGTGCCTTTTTTAGACAATGTTACAACAACAAAATTTCCAACATAAAAATATCTTTAAAAAGCAACCACAAGGTTATGCTGATAAACATTAGAGTCTAAACCTAAAACTGCACTCACTGGAAGTAGCCGTCACCTTACTGTGCAGTCACAGAGACTTAGTTTAAGGCTGTGGAAAGCACCCCGGCCATACCAGGTTATAATGCCTTCCACACATTCAGATGACAAACTCAAAGTGCAAGAACTGAAGGAGGTGAAGTATCAATAGTCATCAAAGATAAATACATCTCTAGCTTGGTTACACAAAATGATTCCCTTGAACTAATCCACGTCCAACTGGCAGTAGGTAAGACCCCTCTTCAAGTTATTGCCAGTTATTGGACCCCTTCCATGAACCAGGATACCCATACTACATACCTGGATCTACTTGAATCACTCAAGATACAACCAAGCACCCTGGTTCTAGGTGACTATATCTACTCATCCATAGATTGGGTAAATTATACATGTACTAACACACCTTCCCAAAGGTTCACGGACTTCATCAACTCCAATGCTTTGGATCAGTTGGTTGACACTCTCACAATGGGCCCAAACATGTTGGTATTGGTGCTCACTAACAAGAGTGATTGTTGTACCACCCCATGTGTGTAGCCCTCCCTAGTGAGATCTAATCATAAATCAGTCTTGTTAGAAGAAACAATAACATCTGATGCCCCATTAGCAGAAACTTCACTAAAAAACCTCTCCAAAGCCAATTACAACCTAATACATGATGGCATTATCATCTTTATAGCCCCTGCCCTCACTGATGGCATGAACACCTATCCTGGTATTTACACCAATGCCTTGTATAAGCATCTATACAAATATATTGACTCAGCCATACCTGATAGGACCAAAACAATGTCATCAAGGAAGAACAAGCCTGCCTAGTGGGCATCCACCCTTAACACCTTATACAATAACAGAAAGAAAATTGTTGTCCAAGAGCAGAAAGGAACTGTCTCTGAATTGGAAGCATTTCCTCTTTGGCATAAACAAGCAAATAAGACACCTCATAAGGCATTCTAAAGCTAGCTATGAATCCAAATTAGCCTCCTTCACTAAAGATAACCATAAAGCCTTCTTTAACTACATCAGAAATCTTAAAGGAAAAACCCAGATCTGCAGAACTGGTTGTTAATGGCATCACATATACTGAACCCATAGAAATAGCCAGCCTGCTAGATGTCAGGTTCAGTGAAAACTTCTCACCCCTATCCCTGCCACATATCCCCCAAAACATCCCTATAACCCGATCTTCACATAGTATCTCCAAGAAGCAGGTCACAAATGCTTTCTCCAAAGCCAAAAACACAGCCTCTATTGGACCTGATAATATCCCAGACTGCATTCTAAATGGATTAAAACAGAACTAGCTCCACCACTGGGTATTCTTGTTAACCTAAGTCTTAAGTACTGGTTTTGTATCTGCGAAATGGAAGACAGCAACCTTTATCCCACGACATAAAGGAGGCGCATCCACTGACCCTGGAAACTATAAACCCATAAGCCTGAACAGCCTAATCTGCAAGGCTATGGAAAGAATAATCATGAATGTTATCAACAAAGATTGACAAGACCTCCAAAAGCTTGACCCAACCCAATTTGGCTTCATTAAAGGGAGATTCTGCATCTCGAACTTGGTGGACTTCTTTGAGATAGTCATTAAAGCCCTGGACAAAGGCAGATCTGTACAGCCTATCTAGACCTGGCAAAGGCCTTTGACACTATTCCTTACTCAGGTGTCATTGATAAACTCACCCAACTGGCTATCAACCCATATATTGTCAGATGTATTGCAAACTGGCTCACCGATAGAATGTGTGCAGTTAAAATATGTGACTCTACCTCCACCAGCAGACCCATAACACGTGGTGTTTCACAGGGATATGTACTGGAGCCCCTGTTGTTTGGAATCTATTTTTGTATGTACAGGCTAAAACAAAAGACCTATGCTGACAAAGTTTGCTGATGATTGCAAACTGGGTGGAGTCATCAGGTCCCCAAATGATGTCAACATCCTACAAGAGGGGCTTACACAGACAGACAATTGGTGTCAAAGTCATGGGTTAAAACTCAATGCACAAAATGTATTATCATACCCTTCGGCAAGGGCAATATCCCTGCAGATTACCACATTAACTCAAAGCATGAATTCAGTGGTGAGAGATTTGGGCACACAGGTTGACAGCAACCTTTCCTTTGACCACCACATCTCCACAGTGGTAAGAAAGGATTTCTACATTGCCCGCTTTGTAAGTAAGGGCATTGCTTCCAGAACAAAAGAGGTTATAACCCCTCTGTACTCCTCACTCATCAGGCCAATAATAGAGTATAATGCTACCTTTGGTATATACTTACCAGGCATCTGCATCAACTGTAAAGACCTCAAAGATTTATTACAAAGAAAGTTCAGGGTCTTCAGCATATGCCATATGATGATAGACTAAATTCTCTGTCACTATACTCTGTGTCTTATAGACTACTCAGAGGTGACCTCTGCCTTGCATATAAAGCGATCTCTGATCTTGCTCTAATGGAAATGCTGCATATCTGTAAATCAAATGGTATAAGATGCACTCGCTCTGCGGAACTCAACCTAGTATATGACATCAACAGGACTTGCTAGAGAGACAGATATACCTCACTGAGGTTACCTCTCCTCTGGAAAAAAACTTTCATTTAAGGTGAAGCAGAGCCCTTTTGCTAACCCTATTTAAGTGTAATTTGGATGATCAAATGGGAAAAAGTAAATTCACCCTAGGAGTTTGACCTGTGTCCCTCTTGGACAGGGGCATTAGTTGTTGACGTAGTTCTGTTTATTGCATTGATATTCTTGGGAACAGGGGTAGTACTTGGCTAGGCTTGTAAGGGCCCTAGGGCCATTAGCCTAGTAACCTCTTATGCTCCTATGAATAGCACTAAGAAAATGAAGTCAAGAAAAGCAGCAGGCCCAGATGAGGTCACAACAGATATGATAAGGATGCTGAGTGAAATAAAGGAGAAATGGCTCCTAAGGGTACTCATAGCAGTGTGAAGAGAAAGATATATCCCAGATGACAGGAAAATAAGAATACTCATGCCAGTGTACAAGAAGAAAGGAACATCCACAACTGTGTGCAGTACAGCAGTATCAAACTCCTGCTACATTGCATGAAAGTTCTGCAGAGGGTGCTTGATAAATGAATACTCAGAGCTGTAGAAAGTAAGATGGGAGATGAACTGTTTGGATTTAGATCAGGATACAGCACAAGTGACCAGATGTTTACAGTGATACAAATAGTACAGAATAATCCAGAGATGAGGAAAGAGTCCAACTAAGCATTTCTAGACTTGGAGAAAGCATACAACAAGGTCCCAAGAAAGCTGATTTGGGCAGTACTGAGGTGATTCAAAGTCCCAGAAACATGTAATCAAGTATGAATAAAGTTCAGTCTCACAGACGGGTTTTCAGTTGGAGTGGGTGTACATCAGGGTTCAGATCTGAACCCACTACTGTTCATATTGGTGATGGAGTATATTAGCAAACAGGTCAGAGGGGACATATGTGGTATTACAGGCAGACTGAGCAAGAACTTCAGCAAAGAATATGGGAATGTAATGCAAAACTGAAGGCATATGGGATGAAACTAAGTACAGATAAGAAAATGGTAATGACAACAAATTGGGGAAATCAGAAGAAGCTGCTAATTCAGCTAGAAGGGAAGTTAGTGGAACTGGTTAACATCTACAAGTATCTGGGAGGGGTGGTTGAGGAGATGGGAAGTCTGAATGAAGAGGTCAAATCTAGAATCATAGTGGCTGCATCCAACTGGCATAGAGTGTGAAATCTAGTACATGACAGAAGAATGCCAAAGAAAGTGACAAGTAAGAGGCACAAAACATTGGAGTGAACAGTAACTACTACTGTTGTTGTTGTGTCTTTCGGCTTCTCCCAGTTAGGGGTCGCCACAGCGGAACTCTGGTCAGCTAATGATTGGCAGTAGATTTTTATGTGCCGAGTTGCCAGCCCTGATGCACAACCTTCAACGAAGGTACGCCCATTCACGCATGTCTCCAGACAGAAGACGTTCTAGCTGAGAATCGAACGGGACAACGTCTTACTGTAAGGCAACAGCACTACCGCAGCACCGTATGGTATTAAAACCTGGGCAGTAAAGGCAGAGCAGATGAGATAGCTAGAGGTGAAGGAAATGAATTGCCTGAGACAGGTGGTAGGATACACACTGTGAGACAGATGAAGACATGAGGACATAAGAGCTGAAGCCAAATTAGCTCAAATTGCAAGAGAGATCAAAGAGAACAGATTCCAGTGGTTCAGGCACATGTACACAAAAGCAGAAGACGATTTTGTGAAAAAGATTTGGGACAGACAGGAAGATAGTAAGAGGAACAAGGGCATCCAGCAAGGAGGTGGATGGATTGTGCGAGAGAAGATCTGTGACAGTCAGGCATGAGTGTTGAAGAAGACAGGAGTGCAGCATTGAATTGATAGAGATGGTGACAGTTAACACCACACCACAACCACATGTAGAAAACGGGAAAAAGGAAGATGATGATGAGATGAGTATCTGTGATGAAGATGGCACAGGTTAAGAAATTATTCATGCCAAGACCTGTATGTACTTCCTGCATTTTGTGGAAAGTTTTCAATTCTTAACTATGTAGAAAGTGTCTGTATCTAATAGATACAATATTTTTAGCTTTTGATAGCACTCTTAGGATTTATTTTTATGTGATAGCTGGAGGTGGGTCATTTTCAGGTATATCTTTAGAAACAGATGGAGGTGAGAGAGGGTAAAGTTAGAGCTAAATTTTATCAGCCAGTAGGTTTGCTATATCTTCTGCCTCAGTGAAAGTAATATCATTCACAATCAGGTCAATGAATTGCTGTGTTGTGCATTTGAAATTAAGGACATAACTAAAAATGTCTTGCAGTTGTCTTTGGCTTTAGTAGTTATTCTACCCTCAGACTTGGCTTTGGTAGACTTTATTAAGCTCCTGAATTGTTTGTTTATTTCAGTGACAAGGACTCTTAACTTTCTGGAAATTATTCTTCTTACTTTTTGTCAAAATTATCTTCTTTTTATTATAGAGCTTGTTGATATTATGGTTTCACCATGTGGGTTTGTTTCTGTGGGTTGCCCTGCACTTATTCTTGTTGTGTACATCTGTACCTGTGCAGCTGTTTACATGTTGGTATCAAGTGGTGGTGTACATTTTTGCATATTTAATGGAGTTATCTGGATTTGGTGGCGATATGAAGGTTGCCAGTGGATCAATTAGGAGTATGTTGTTTGTATTAAAGAAATTTCTAAAGGTAATTTGGGTTGAAGGGATGTCTGGATTCAGTTTTATTTCAGAGAAAACTGCTTGATTCTTGGGGATTTATTGACGGCCTCTGTCCATCAGAAACATAGGTGCCAGGTGAGGAGTAAATTCCCGATTTTCCATCTGTTGGTACAAGTTTTAAAATAGGGTTAGGGAGGAACTCTACTTCACATAGATAGGTAGCCTATTCCTGAGAATGAGAATTCTCAACTAAGAAAATCCATCTTTCCAGTATGTCATATTTACATGACAAGCAAAATTTTGGTCTTTTGATCTAGTAGTTGTGATGCTGTTTGTTTTCCAGATGTGCAAAGGGCTCATCAAAACAGCATCCAGGGATGCCTATTGTACAGGGCAAAGATAATTTCTCTGTAGTCCGTATGATACAAAGTAAAGAGAGAGGGCTTTTTAGGCAATTAGCATAGGAGAGTTTGCTTATTCCATGTATTCTTTTTGTAAGGAACCTTTGTGGGCTTTCCAGCTGCTACATGTGTCTAGTCAGGTACATACCAAAGGGGGCATTATACTCTGTGATGGGTATGATGATGGACAAATATGGAGGTATGATGACCTCTCTGGACTTAGATACCATGCCCTTACTGGGTCTATATTATAACTTTGAGAGATTAAAAGAGCAAACGCTCTTTAATCGACCCCTTAAAATCAAAAGCACTAAATCCCGAACACACGGAACAGTGATTTTTTTCCCAGGGAAAAAAAAAATCGCTGCTCTGCAAAAAAATAAATAAATAAAAAATCCAAACACAAAATAAAGTGGAGGGTTGTGCCACCCACCTCCCCCTACTTAAATATACCAACTCCGAGATTGCACCACAGTGGAGAAAATGGCAAAGTCCAAAAAACGACACAGTGATTTTTTTTCCCTGGGAAAAAACTCTCTGTTCCATTTGTTCAGGATTTAGTGCTTTCAATTTTAAGGGGTCGATTAATGAACATTCACTCTTTTAATTATTCAAAGTTATAATATAGACCCCCTTCCCCAATAGGTTGAGCTACATAGAAGGATTTTCCACTACCATGTTGGTCAAGGCAAGGTTACTACATGAGTTCCCAGATCCTTGACTAGTGAAAAAACTTCTAGGGGTGTTTATTGATTACTTAGTTACCCTGGGTAGCTGACTTCCCAAAAGGTAGTATAGTTCCTTTTTTGGCATTGAGTTTTAATCAACGGCTTTAGCACCAAGTGTTTTCTATGCTATACCTTCCCGTAAGGTGTTCTTATCTTGGGAGGATTCAGTGACTGTTCTCAGTTTACAATCATCTGCAAAAATGGTCAGCCAGAGGACTTTGACATTGGCTTTGACCTTTGAGAAGTAGATGCCAAGGAAGAGCAGGCCAAGCACAGAGCCCAGTAGGACTCCACTGGTGACTGGTCTCTTTGTGGATGGGGGGGTACTGATCCTAATTTCGTGAGTCCTTCCATAAGCCAACTAGGTATCCAGCATGTTATAAAGTGGTTTATGCCTAGTTCCATAAGTTTGTTGGCAATGCCTATGTTGGGTATTGTATCAATTGCTTTAGCCAGATCTAGGTAGGCATAAGCAATATGCACAGCTTTCCCCTCACACATTACCTTAGTGACCCTTCCAAAAAAGTCCACCAAATTCAATAAGCATGACTTTTCTTTGACAAAGCCAAGCTGTGATAGATCCAGTGTGTGGACATCTGCTATGTCTTTGTTGATAATTTCAATAATAATATTTTTCCATGGCTTTGCAAATTAGACCAGAGAGACTAATGGGTCTATAGTTTCCAGAATCTGTTGAAGGTTTTCCCTTATGAAGGGTGATGACCATTGCATTCCTCCATTTGCATGGCACAAAGCCTGCTTTAAGACTATAGTTAAGTAGTGACTCCATGGGTCATGATAAGTCATATTTTACACTGTTCAGGAGGCATGCTTGTATGTTATTGGAACACATTTAGGCAGTGTTCTTGAGTTTAGTCAGTGCAACCAGTACATTCTCTCTAGTAATAGTTGGAGGGGTTATGTTTGAGGATATTTCATTGGGGGTTGTTGGGGGTGATAGTGAGATAAAGTTGAAAATTACTTTGTCTGTTAACATGTTTGCTATATTGTCAGGCTCAGTAAATGTGGCACCATTAACCAGCAGTTCAGCACATTGCTGTGTGCTGCCATTGAGGTTTCTGACAGAGTTGAAGGCCTTGTGGTTATCTTTCATCTGAAGGCTATCTTAACCTCAGAGTTGGCTTTATTTGACCTAATTTTCCCTCTAGTTGCCTATTTAGTTTGGTGAGAGATGTTTCATGTTTATGGGAATTACCCTTCCTGATTTTTGCCATAATCTTTTTGTCTTTTGTTGTATATCCTGTTTAGGATGCCACCAGAGAATTTTTTCTGTGCTTAGTTCTGGGTTTACATCTGGTAGGTATAGTAGCCTCTATGCAGCCATTGATGTGGTTGTAAGGAGTTTCTGATAGCAACTCAGTGTAGGCTGCTTTGGTCTTGGGGTTTGGAGAGGCAATGCATTTTGACAAGCCATCTCTTAATGAAAGGTATTTTGCCTTGGAAAAGTTCCTAAATATTACTGGTTTTACTGGGGTTACAGAGGTGATTTTGATTTCAAAGGACACAACTTTATGGACAGAATTTATAAGGAATAACAAGACATAGAGGGAGGTGCAGCATTCTCCTGTATTTGTGACTACAAGGTTCAGTATGTTATAGACACTGGTGAGTGTTTTCACTATTTCAAAAGGGTGTTTGTATACATGAAGCCCATGAATCTCTGTGCCTGTACATCTTAGGCTTTGTAGAATTCCTAGTCTACAGATGGGTATTAAAAATCTCCTATGAGTATAGTATTAGGCTGGATGGTTAAGTGTCTCCAATAGGTCAAAGTATACATTGACATGGAGTGTGACCTACAACTGGCTAGGATATAGCATGTGATTTTGTCTATGGTTATCTGCACATGGTAGAACTCCTGCTTGTCATCCTGTTTGACCAACCTAGAAGTATACTTGCTACTGATATATATCAAAATACCTCCAGATTTAGCCCTTGTCTGTGCAGCTACTGGTCTAAGAGTATGGAAGGCACTGAAACCTTGCACTTCCGGGGTACCCTGTCTCAATTTAAACCTTGTCTAGGTAACTGCACCAATGTCTAAATTCTAGATGGTGAGGTGGGTGTGATGGAAGTGTAGTTTTTTTTTTTTTTTTTTTTTTTTGCTCCTGGCATTGAGCAGTAACACTGTGTCACTGTTCAATGAGAAGAGCCTAGCTAAAACCTTGAGGTCAGTGTTTACTTTCTGGTAAAAAAAAAACAAACAAAAAAAAACACACACATGGAGCATAACTGATGTATCCAGTGGCATCTGAGGGCTATTTTGTGTGATGCATGGTCTATTGTCACTTTTCAACTGACATTCCTTCTCATCTTTAAATATTGTTTTTTTTATTTCAGAACATTTACACATATTCTTTGTAAAAGTCTTGCCTGAGTGCTCAGTGACTTAATGAATTTATGCATAATAAGTCCAGTTCTATTCACAATACTGACCCATAACTGCTCTACAAAACACCAGACAAATCACATCATCAAGTTTGCTGATGATAACACCATGATCTGCCTCATCACTAATGAAGACAAAGGGTCATAGAAAGAGGAAGTGAACCAACTCACCAGATGGTGCAATGACAAAAATCTAGCACTAAATGTTGACAAAATGAAATAAATCATTGTTGACTTCAGGAGGAAGCAAAGGTCCCACACACCCATCACCATCAGTGGTATGGCAGTGGAAAGGGTAAAAAGGACTAAATTCTTAGAGGTTCACATCTCAGATAATCTGACTTGGGCAAGGAACACCTCCATTTCCTCCAGAGACTACGCAGTGCAAACCACCCCTCCCACATCCTCATGACTTTCTATAGGGTCACAATCAAAAGCGTACTGATTAACAACATCCCAGTCTGGTATGGAAACTGCTCATATACAGATCATAAGGCATTAGAGAAGGTTGTAAAGCAGGCCAGGAAAATCACAGGATCAAACCGGTAAAGATCCTTTTAGGATCTTTGCTCTTGCAGATGCTATGGCAGGGTTGTGAAGCTGATAAGGGACAAGTATCATCCCGCTCGTGGACTGTTCCACCTCCTGTCTTCAGGGTAATTATGTAGAAGCATCAGTTGTAGAACATCAAGCTTCAGAAATAGTTTCCTTCCACAAGTGATCAGACTGTTGAACAACTAACCTTAATGATGTCAACACTCCCTCAGTCGTGAGAACATCATAAATACAATATGATTATCTTTATTGTCATATTAAATTGTTATATTTATCTAAGTTATGCAATCTGTACTAAATTATTACTTCCACAAGTACGGGAACTGTAAACTATGCTATGCTGCTATCCTATCTTAAAATGGTGGTGAGTAAGTTATCTATGTGTGTATTTATATTTGTGCTGTCTAGTATTTTTTCCATTATATGCTTTCTTCACCCTCTTCTGAAAACTGTTTTCAATGCACATGAACCTGAAGTAAAGAAATTTTATCTAGTCATACATTGCGTTGTTGATCTGAATGACAATAACATTTACATTGACCATGACTCTTATTAAGTGATGTTCTAAGGCATCTTATAAGGAATAATAACATTTTAACTGATTTGCAAAATGCATTCTGGTGAGGTGGTGTACCTTAGTATGCACGTACTGGATGTCTTCAAGTGGTTCAATGAGTAAAAATCATTAATTCAGTATTTAGCATGAATTCAAACCTTGCATTTGAATGAACACATGATATTGCTTTTTATATTATGCAATGTTTTCTCAGTTTGAAGTATGTTGTCTCTTGAAGTACTGCACTTCCAATTATTTTATTTTTGTCATGCACAATACTTTGTGGCATCATCATTTGTGCAGTGAGGTGAGTGAAGTGGCAACAGTATTTGTTTATATAGCAGGATCCTCACTTTAATCTGTAATTTTCTTATTAGTGTTTCCATAAAAGCTGTGTGTTACTACTTTTAAGGTGTAGGTTACTACCAGCTGTAACAATCTCAAGGCAAAGAACATTAATGGTGATGATCATTGCAATCTTATTTAATAGCATACAGCTTTCTTTTCACAGTCCAATGAGGTTTGAAGCAATACCATTACAAGAATGAAATGCATACAGTTACAAAGTGTCCTAGTTCACCCCTTCCCCATTTTTTGAATAATGTATTCTCCTTCAAGTTAAACATTGACCTGTGTTTGTGAAAGTCAAATTGTAAGTAATATAAACGACACACTTAAATCACAGTAGGTCAAGACCAAATGTGTCATTCACATTTCCTAAAGATAGGCTAGGTTGTAATGGTGCTAGTGATTTTTGAAGAGGGACTGTCATGAGAACTGGATGGTGAGTTGGTTCGATGTCATGACCAATTTGATTCAGGTGATTCCACAGACACTGATCTGATAGTGCTGTGAGACTGAGACTGTGACCTTGAATGAGGGGTTCTACTAGGTGTAGATGAACAGTGACATGGCCAGCATGAACTCATAATCCCTGACTAAATACAATACTTTCTTTAGAAACACTGGCAATCTGTTGATCTGTCCCCATGTAACCTGACAGTACCCCATTCTCTTCCCCTTGTAAAACTGACTTCTACTTGAGTCTGGTAAGTCCTTAAGTTCTAACTAGTATACAAATGGAGGTGACCATGGATTCTTGCTGTACTATCATACTAAGCATCAGTCTGATCACAGCATTATCTCTACCTTCGGCCAACATTATGTAGTACTGTAAATCCTAACTCTGACCATTTCTAACTGACTCTGTGGTAGTGGTCTGAGGTCTAACAATGACACAAAATATTTGCTGGTGGGCAGCAAATGTTTAAGTGTTTCCTGGGGTGGCTGTGACAAATTTCTGCACCTGGCCTCCCTTTGTAAAGGTGTCACTGTGGACACTGTTAACTCTGAATGTATGAAATCATCCTGAAAGTGTTTGCCTGGTTCTGTACATAATGATGTAGAAGTGCAGGGGTTTCTTCCTGCAGAAGCTGTAGTGTAATGTCAGCATGTGCTTGATGTGATGCACTGTCACCTCCTGCAGAGTTACCAGCATGTTGTAGTTTGTGAGATCCAACCATTAAACATGGGCGCTGCATACCACTTTCCTCAGGCAGCCTCATAAATGCAACTATGGTATTATCACCGTCCTCCTCCTCAAAATTCATTCTGCTGCTATCATGCAAATGCATTGGTATAATGGAACTGTTTGTTCATGTTGCTGACCCCTTAAAAATGATTAGAAAATGTTACTTATAAATTAGTAGCATACCCTACTGTGTGCTTAGTAAGTAGGATTGGGGAGACTTACCATGCACACCACCTTCATTGTAATTCTGTGCAGATCTGGAAGGTTCATCTGTTAATGGTAATTGTGACTTCAAGGTGATGAATTACAAGGTGGTGGTGAGCTACAAGGTGGTGAGAATTCTGCATCTACCTTGTGCTGATTTCAAACCTGCTGAGAGAATCTACAAAACTAAGTGCTATTTTTCCAATTTATTCTGACTTATACTGAACTTGTACTTGATTAACTGTTCTGTTTTATTAACTTGCATTACATCTGCACTGTATTTTTTCACTGTTTTACTGTTAAACTGTTTAATTAACTGAGTGTGAACAGTTCTACTGTTATATTTAAGTGTGTATCTGTTCTCCTGTGTTAAATCAACAAAAACAGAGTTTAAATATCTTTAGTATAGTCTGGTTACAGGTTTTGCTGTATTCAAATCTGTTTGTGTGTTTCCTGTGTTTCCTGCTATACCATCTTGTGTTGGTTGAGGCCTACCTGCACTTAGTGGGAGTAAGTGAACTGGTTGGAACTGGTCTGGCATAGGGTACTTAGCTAAGAGCTCAGGGACAAGCGTTGATTTGTCAATTCCAATGCATCTATTTTACTTTCATTTTGTGGCACTTGCTTATTTTAGTTGAGCTACAAGGTGGTGAGATTTCTGCATCTGCACTGTACTGATTTCAAAGCTACTGAGAGAATCTACAAACTAAGTGCTATGTTTCAATTTTTTCTGACTTATAAAAATCAAAAGTCAACAAAGCAGCTGGAAAAAAATAAATCAAAAAACTGCTCAAGGCTGGAAAATACGAAACCACAGACTAGCATAACTTCTTCAACGCTTTCGTAAAAAACTTCTTCAGAGATGGAAAATATGAAACCACAGACTAGCGTGACTTCCACTTTATTCAACGCTTTCGTAAAAAACTTCTTCAGAAAATTACAGGCGAATCATTTTCCTGGGTTAATTACAGGCGGATCATTTTCCTGGGTTAAATGAAGCCATCAATATTAAATGTTTCTTAAAAGATCGTGAAGCATATGTTTTATAATGTTTGTTATTGTAATGTATTCAATTATGCCCATTCTATAATGCATAATGATAAATGAAGAGTTTGTTTTTTGCAAAGGGCTCTTTAATT
Source organism: Protopterus annectens (assembly GCF_019279795.1). Classification (NCBI taxonomy): domain Eukaryota; kingdom Metazoa; phylum Chordata; order Ceratodontiformes; family Protopteridae; genus Protopterus; species Protopterus annectens. The sequence continues at coordinate 815,582,604 of NC_056735.1, read as the reverse complement.
ACGCTTTTACACTATGCAATTGATTAATTAATTTTAATTGTGTGCAGTATTTAAATGAATGTTTGATGTAACACTTCTTTTTTTTTCTGAAGAAGTTTTTTACGAAATCGTTGAATAAAGTGGAAGTTACGCTAGTCTGTGGTTTTGTATTTTCCAGCCTTAAGCAGTTTTCTTGATTTGTTTTTCTGACTTATACTGCACTTATATTTGATTAACTGTGCTGTTTTATTAACTTGCATTACATCTGGACTATATATTTTCACTCTTTTACTGTTAAACTGTTTAGTTAATTGAGTGTGAACTGTTCTGTTGTTATATTTAAGTGTGTATCTGTTCTGTTGTGTTAAAATTCAACCTAAACAGAGTTCAAATATCATTAGCATAGTCTGGTTAGAGGTTTTGCTGTATCAACAAAAAACAAGTAATCTCCGTGGTATCCCCGAAGTCTCAAAACAACCTACTAAAGTGTAGTGGGTCTGGGACATTGTCACAGGAAACCCTTTTCTGATTAACATCTTAGGTGAAGCCCCATCATTTGTTTATAGGAAGGCCAGGAATATTAGAAGTTTTGTTGAATTCAAACTTAGACCATGTGAGAAAAGCACTAAAAGATGTGAAACTAATTGTACATTTTGTATATTTATACAGCAAGGTGATAGTTTTTATTGCCCTTATTTAAAGAAGATCATTAAAACCAGTGCAGGGGGTGACTTTAACACTAAAAAAGTAATTTACAGGGCACAGTGCAATGAATGTGATGCATTCTATGTGGGTAAGACTGTAAATAAACTCAAGTGAAGGATTTCATGTCATCTGTCAGAAATCCGCTCTGGATGTAAAAATAATGCACTAGCCAAACACCTTTCTCTTCATAAAAGACACACAGGTTTTAAGTTCCAGATCCTGGATCGCATAGACATGGGCGATCTTGAAGGAGGCATCCCGAATATTCTGGAGAAACAGGAACTCATGTGGCAATTAAAGCTGAACTCTTTTAGAAAGCCTGGACTAAACTACTACTGTTCAAATAAAATTTAACTGGAACTTAGAAAATTGCCACATTGTTTACATGACTAAGTGTATTTTATTTTATTTTTTTTTACAAATTGGTTTTAAATACCATTTCAAATCATTTGAAATTTAAGTGTATATTTTGTTTCCATCATCATACATATATTTTTTTACTTTTTTCTGGTTCTCTTTTTTCCACTTTATTCAAAATGATGGTAATAACAATACTAACTAATTATACAATTATATAGGTTTTTAGGGTTCTTGTACACAGACCTGAAGAAGTCTAGAAGGATGAAAGCGATCTTTGTTAACAATAGGTTATGAAAATAGAAACTGATTTTTACATGCAAAATGTATATGTATATATTTATATACAATTTTTGATCGCAAAATGAACTAAGGTTGATATATTTCCAGCCATGTAGTATATTGCCTTGTATAAAATCACAGACTTAATAATTTGGTTAAATAAGATGTACCATTAAAGTACATTAGGGCTATATATTATTATGACAGCTACTAGGTAGGGCAGGACCAACTCGAATGTCACACTGATGAGGGAAGGGATGTGAATTTAACATGTGTACCAATAACACTTTGTTTTACAGCACAATAAACCACTCCCATGCCTGATAAAAATTATATATATATTTAGAAAGCTTGTGAGGAAATTATTACTCTATTTTTGTTTTACTTGGATCGTTTGCCTGTGTACTTAATAAAGGATTTTTGACTGGAAACAGACTGCCTGCCTTGCTTGGATTACTTTCGAATACTTAGTAATGCTGTAGAATTATATATTTTCTATTATTACTTTTTGACTTGACGAGTTTACGTTCACTACTTCTATTACTATTGTCTGATCTGATTAATATACAGTGATTAACTAGAAATATATGGACTGAAAATATTCCACAGAGAGAAGTTTCTTACACTGTTAGGTTTTGCTGTATCCAGACCTGTTTGTGTGATTCAGATACTCCATCTTGTGTTGTCTGGGGCCTAGCTGCACTGTGGGAGTAATTGAACTGGTTGAAACCCGACTGGCATAGGGTGTTTCGCTAGGAGCTCAGGTACAAGGGTTGATTGGTCAATGCCAGTGTTTCTAGTTTACTTTCATTCTAGTTCTACATAAATCCTGCGTTTGCACGGGTTTGCACTTATTTGCATGTTGTGCACCTCTGCTATGCTGTTTTAACCCTTTGTGAGATATCTCAGTTGGATGTTTCCCTTATCAGCACTCCTATGTAAGTGCCGCTCTCCCTTGCAGTTACTGTACTAATTTTATCCAGCCCTACTCACACCTATAGGTACTCTCCTCAGGCAGTACCCACACTATTATCCGATGGACAATTTCCTATGGTTTCTCCTGCTAGTCTGGTTGATATGGGCATCCTCAGACAGTGTAGCAACTGCCTCATGTACATGGACAACCCTCTATACTACCACCTAGGAACATAATATGTGAGAGATGCAATTACATTAAGAATCTAGAATCCTTGCTGTCTCAATCACAAGGCAGCACATCTGGCATTGAGAAGGCTGTCTGCTCAAAGGGTCTACATTACGAAGTCGAACGCCAAAAAAGAGCGAATGCTCTTTTATCAAACACTAAAAGTCTAAAGCACTGAATGCCGAACACATGGGAAAAAAATCACTGGGCTGTTTTCGGGACTTTGCCATTTCCTCCACTGTGGTGCGATCTGAGTTGGTATATTTAAGTAGGGGTGGGTGTGGAGATCATAGTCCCCACATTGGGGGGTGTGGGGGGAGAAGCCCTCCACTTTATTTTGTGTTTAGATTTTTTTTTTTTTTTATTGCGGAGCAGAGATTTTTTTCCTTGGGAAAAAAATTGTTGTTCCGTGTGTTCGACATTTACTGCTTTCGGTTTTTAGTGTTCGATAAAAGAGCGTTCACTCTTTTTATCATTCAATGTCGTGATATAGACCCTGCTCAAACACCACAAACACCACAGCTCTGACACCACCCACACCTGTACAACACACTCTCACATATGTGGAGGTTCTCAACATAAAAAAGTACCTAAACAAATGAGACCTCCAAGACAAAAACACACATGCACATCACAGCTCACAGCACCAAGTACACATGCCTGTGACTCACAGCCTTTAAAGGCCCATTCACAACCCCAATATACTAGTCATAAGAGACTCTACAGTGAGACACACAGATGTGCCCATCAATAGGTTAGGCAAGGAGAAAGTCAGTGTAAGTTGCTCGTCAACTGTGCTAGAATCCACCATATCATGCACACACTCAAGTCTCTCAACAACATGTACTGTTATGACTCTGCTATAGTCCATGTTGGTATGAATGACTTGTGATTATAGGTTCATAGGTTAGTACTAGGCTAACTACCAATGCGGGCTATTTTAAGCCTAGCCAATTACCCCCTGTGAGAATCAAACTCTGCACCTTGTGTTTGTAAGGTAAACACCTTAACCATTATGCTAGCCTCCCACCCTCTCTGGACTATATGAAGAGACATGATTGAGCAAGCTGAATATGTGTCCCAGGCAGGTATGTACCTAGCCTTAACTAGCATCCTACCACCACCCAGAATTATGCCTCAATACAAACAGAAAATGATGGACTTTAAGAATTGGCTTAGTTTCTGCAGTCATTCCAAGGGGATCTAGTACCTGACAGCCTGGGAGGGTATGATTGACAAACCATGATGCTTTGGCAGAGATAGCCTTCATCTGTCTCCCTGGTTTCAGGCTTCTGGCAAAGGCTCTTGCCTCCCCCATAGTGCATTTTTAGGCAAAGTCATGAGGACAAAATTACCAACATGAAAAATTCTTCTAAATGATATTTAAAGGTCATGCTGCTAAACAGTAGGAGTCTTAACATGAAACTACAATCAATGCAAGCATTCCTCACCCTGGAAGATGCTACAATTTGTGCAGTCCCTGAAACCTGCTTCAAAGCTGCAGAGAACACCCCGACCTTACCAGATTACTCATCCTGCCATACTTTCAGACTCCAAATGGAGGGCTACAAAGGCAAAGGAAGTGGAGTTTCAATATTTATCGAAGACATACACACCTCCAGGCTGGTCAAACAGTATGACGCAGAGGAAGCACTCCAGGTGCAGTTAACTGTTGACAAAACACCTATTCAAATCATACCTACCAACAGACCTCCAACCATGACTCAGGATGCCAACTCCACCTATCTGGACTTACTTGATCGTAGGCGACTTTAACTACCTAACCATAGAGCGAAAGACCAGTTCTAGCCCAAAAATGAATGCCCAGAGATTCCTCAAATTTGTCAGTACCAATACATTGGATCAGCTGATCAACACCCCCATGAGAGGTGAAAGTATCCTGGACCTACTACTAACCAACATGACTTGTCAGTATATCACCACTATAGTGTCATACTCCTTGGTAAGATCCACCCATAAAGTGATCACTTTCAAAGTCACCATCTTCCCTGACAACCCCTTTGCCAGGTCAAACAAAACAACTTTTGCAAAGCTAACTACAACCTCCTGAGAGCAGGTATAAGCAGCTTCACAGCCACAATCACTTCAGCTTGAACCAGCACTACTGTCCAAGCCTACACCAAAAAACTATATAAGCACCTTACATAGTGGCATGGACTCAGCAATACCTGTCAGTACCAAATTATCTTTGTCAAAGAAGAGGAAACCTGTCTGGTGGACAGCAGTAATAAACAAACTCTATAATAAAAGGAAAACATCCAGGACAAAAAAAGAGCAGGTGTCAAATTGGAAGCAATCTCTCCTTTGGATGAACAAGCAAATAAGGTCACTGGTGAAATTCTCTAAGGCTAACTTCAAATACAAATTGGCCACATCCACTAAGGACAATCACAAGGCCTTCTTCACATATGTCTGCAATCTCAATGGTAACACCCAAGTCTGCTCTGAACTGATGGTCAAGAACACCACATACATAAGTGCCATAGATATAGCCAACCTGCTGGCAGACAGGTTCAGTGAAAAATTCTCCCCCTGATCCCCCCATTTGTAAACCAGGACATCCCCAGCACTTGCCCCCCTCCCCTCATCACCAGGAAGCAGGTGTTTAATACCCTCTTAAAGGGAAAAAATACAGTCTCCATGGGACCCAACAACATCCCTGGCTGCATCATACATGAACTCAGGCAAGAGGTCTCAGCACCATTAAGTACCCTATTCAACCAAAGCCTGAGCACCGGCTTTGTCCCAGCCAAATGGAAGAGAGCCACTTTCATACCTCTACACAAAGGTGGAGCATCCACTACCCAGGCAATTATAGGCCCATCAGCTTAACTAGACTGATCTGCAAGGCCATGGAACACATTATCATGGAACTTATAAAAATGGACATTGGCAACCTCCAAATGCTTCACCCCACACAGTTTGGTTTTGTCAAAGGGAGATTATACCTGTTAAATTTGGTCAGCTTCTTCGAAACAGTCAACAAAGCCATGGATGAGGGGAAGACAGTGCAGACCACCTACCTTGACCTAGCCAAAGCCTTTAACACTATTCCCTACTCAGGCATTATAGAAAAACTCTTCCAGCTAGGCATCAACCCGTATGTTACCAGATTTGTAGCTAACTGTCTCACTGATAGAACCCACTCAATCAAAATAGAGGAAGCCACCTCTAGTAGTAGATACGTAATGAGTGGTGTACCCTAAGGACTGGTCATAGGGCCTCGACTGTTCCGGCTATACTTTTCTGAGGTGCAAGAGCCAAAACCAGTGGTCTATGGCTGACCAATCTTGTAGATGACTGCAAGCTGGGCACTGTCTTAAATTCCCCTAGTGATGCGAACATCTTCCAAGAGGGCCTTACCCAAACTAAGGACTGGTGCCAGAAGCATGGCCTCAAATGGAATGGTAAAAGAAATGCATCATTACCCACTTTGGGTAAAATGGTGTTCCCTAATTATCATGTTACTAACAACATACTAAGCTTGCAATCAGTCATGAGGGACATAGGTACCAAGGTTGATAGCAACTTGACTTTTGACCACCAAGTTGTCTCTGTTGTATGGAAGGCTTTCTACATGGCCCACCTCATAAGTAAGGGTATTTAATCCAGGAATAAGGAGGTCATAACATCCCTGTGCTCCTCCCTTATTAGACCCATTATTGAGTTCAATGCCCCCTTTGACATGTACATGCCAAGCACGTGCAGCAGCTGGAGAGACCACAGAGGTTCCTGACCACGAAAATCTAGGGTCTGAAGCACCTATCCTATACAGATAGGCTAAAAGCCCTGTCCCTCTACTCAGTCTCGTACTGAGCAAAGGTGACCTATGTCTGACATACAAGTCCGGCTCAGACCCAGCTTTGATGGAATTGCTGCATAACAGTTTTTCAAACTCCACTAGCGCAACCCACACACAAGGTCTCAACCTGGGCGGTGACATTAACAGAACTTCTTGGCAGGATAGATTTGTATCCCAAAGACTTCCCCAGTCTGTTGAGTAGACTCCCTATCCATGTCAAGCAGATCACCTCAGTAGCCCTCTTTAAGAGGAATATGGACGACTGGATGAGAAAAAGAAAATAAACCTCTGGGATCCCACCTGTGTCTCTGCTGGACAGAGCAGGAACATGGAAGATGCTACAATTTGTGCAGTCCCTGAAACCTGCTTCAAAGCTGCAGGAGAACACCCCTGACTCACCAGATTACTCATCCTGCCATACTCTCTGCACTCCCAAAATGGAGGCAAAGGCAAAGGAAGTGGAGTTTCAATATTTATCAAGACATACACCTCCAGGCTGGTCAAACAGTATGATCTAGAGGAAGCACTCCAGGTGCAGTTAACTGTTGACAAAACCACCTATTCAAATCATACCTACCAACAGACCTCCAACCATGACTCAGGATGCCAACTCCACCTATCTGACTTACTTGATCAGAGGCTACTTTTAACTACCCAACCATAGAGCTTAAAGACCAGTTCTCTAGCCCAAAATGAATGCCCAGAGATTCCTCAAATTTGTCAGTACCCAATACATTGGATCAGCTGATCAACACCCCTGAGGGAGGAAAGTATCCTGACCTACTACTTCAACCAACATGCCCTCCCTGTCAGTATATCACCACTATAGTGTCATAATTTTGGTAAGATCCACCCATAAAGTGATTCACTTTCCAAAGTCACCATCTTCCCTGAACCAACCCCTTTGCCAGAGTCAAACAAAACAACTTTGCAAAGCCCAACTACAACCTCCTGAGAGCAGGTATAAGCAGCTTCACAGCCACAAATCACTTCCAGCTTGAGACCAGCACTCACTGTCCAAGCCTACCACACCAAAAACTATATAAGCACCTTACATAGTGGCATGGACTCAGCAATACCTGTCAGTACCAAATTATCTTTGTCAAAGAAGAGGAAACCTGTCTGGTGGACAGCAGTAATAAACAAACTCTATAATAAAGTGAAAACATCCAGGACAAAAAAAAGAGCAGGTGTCAAATTGGAAGCAATCTCTCTCCTTTGGATGAACAAGAAAAATAAGGTCACTTTGGTGAAATTCTCTAAGGCTAACTTCAAATACAAATTGGCCACATCCACTAAGGACAATCATACAAGGAGCCCTTCTTCACACATATGCTGTCTGCAATCTCAATGGTAACACCTTAAAAGTCTGCTCTGAACTGATGGTCAAAGAACACCACATACATAAGTGCCATAGATATAAGCCAACCTGCTGGGCAGAGACCAGGTTCATATGAAAAATTCTCCCCCTGATCCCCCATTTGTAAACCAGGACATCCCCAGCACTTGCCCTCCCTCCTCATCACCAGGAAGCGAGGTGTTTAGCCACCCTCTTAAAGGGAAAAAATACAGTCTCCATGGGGGACCCAACAACATCCCTGGCTGCATCATACATGAACTCAGGCAAGAGGTCTCAGCACCATTAGAGTACTCCTATTCAACCAAAGCCTGGAGCACCGGCTTTGTCCCAGCCAAATGGAAGAGAGCCACTTTCATACCTCTACACAAAGGTGGAGCATCCACTACCCAGGCAATTATAGGCCCATCAGCTTAACCAGACTGATCTGCAGGAGCCATGGAACACATTATCATGGAACTTATAAAAATGGACATTGGCAACCTCCAAATGCTTCACCCCACACAGTTTGGTTTTGTCAAAGGGAGATTATACCTGTTAAATTTGGTCAGCTTAGCTGAAACAGTCCAACAAAAGCCACATGGATGAGGGGAAGACAGTGCAGACCACCTACCTTGACAGACCAGCCAAAAGCCTTTAACACTATTCCCTACTCAGGCATTATAGAAAACTCTTCCAGCTAGGCATCAACCCGTATGTTACCAGATTTTAGTAGCTAACTGTCTCTACTGATAGGAACTCCACTCAATCAAAAATGAGAGGAAGCCACCTCTAGTAGTAGATAATGCATCAATGAGTGGGTGTGTACCCTATAAGGACTGGTCATAGGGACCTCGACTGTTCGGCTATACTTTTCATGTGAGGTGCAAGGAGCCAAAACCAGTGAGGGTCTAGTGGCTGACCAATCTTGTAGATGACTGCAAGCTGGGCACTGTCTTAAATTCCCCTAGTGATGCTGAACATCTTCCAAAGAAGGCCTTACCCAAACCTTGGGACTCAGTGCCAGAAGCATGGCCTCCAAATGGAATGGTAAAAGAAATGCATCATTACCCACTTTGGGTAAAATGGTGTTCCCTAATTATCATGTTACTAACAGCCTACACTAAGCTTGCAATCAGTCATGAGGGACATAGGTACTAAGGTTGATAGCAACTGGACTTTGACCACCAAGTTGTCTCTGTTGTATGGAAGGCTTCTACATGGCCCACCTCATAAGTAAGGGTATTTAATCCAGGAATAAGGAGGTCATAACATCCCTGTGCTCCCTCCCTTATTAGACCCATTATTGAGTTTAATGTCCCCTTTGACATGTACATGCCAAGCACGTGCAGCAGCTGGAGAGACCACAGAAGTTCCTGACCACGAAAATCTAGGGTCTGAAGCACCTATCCTATACAGATAGGCTAAAAGTCCTGTCTCTCTACTCAGTCTCGTACTGAGCAGAGGTGACCTATGTCTGACATACAAGTCCAGCTCAGACCCAGCTTTGACGGAATTGCTGCATATCAGTTTTTCAAACTCCACTAGTGCAACCCACACAAGGTCTCAACCTGGGCTGTGACATTAACAGAACTTCTTGGCAGGATAGATTTGTATCCCAAAGACTCCCCCCATCTGTCGAGTAGACTCCCTATCCATGTCAAGCAGATCACTGCACTAGCCCTCTTTAAGAGGAATATGGACGACTGGATGAGAAAAAGAAAATAAACCTCTGGGATCCCACCTGTGTCTCTGCTGGACAGGGGAAACAGTTGCTGACTTTGAGGGAACATGGAAAACATTATTGCTAGGCTATAAGGTGCTCTGGGCCAATAGTCTAGTATTGTCCTATGAACCTGTAAACCTATTATGTGCTTAGTGTAATTTTCAATGTCAGCATTAATTTCTCTATATAAATATATGTTATTATTTTTAAACAAACCTTACAGAGCAGATGACTATTGCTGCTACAGACATTTGTATTAGCCAGTGTCCACACATCCTCTGTTTATTCCAGTGCCATCATCATCCATGTCACAGTTGTCCCAAAGAATGGAGAGGATGTATTCCTCATCTAGCTAAAAGAAAAGAAATTGATGAAGGCCTCTGCAGTACTATTACGGGCAAATGCATTCTGCCTCACCTTGGCTCTAGGACATCCTACCATATTATTTGCCCCTTCTTGCTCTGTGTTAATGTGTGGTTTGTACCACTGACTTCATTAATGTCTACTACAACTGGATTCCAGGTTTTTGCCTACTCAAATTGTTTTGGCCTTCTTTACCAAACAGATATTTGCATCATGTCCTAACAGCTGGGCATGAGGATGTGATTTTACTCATGGCTGAAGCTGTCCATTTTCTGCCTTGATCCCCTGTTCTGCATTATTACTGCATATAAAAATAAATAAATAAGCTATAGTCACACACACACACACACACACACACACACACACACACACACACACACACACACACACACACACACACACACACACACACACACACACACACAAAGCTATTAGATATAATTATCAGTGAAACAACACTTCAATGAAAGCATGTCTGCCATCCTCACGTAAAAATTGTTAGGTGACACAAACCCCATAATTATATATACACGCAAAATATAAGTTCAGGCAAGTAAAGTTATGGTTTAGCAATATCTTCAGTATCATAAATACACTGACAGCAAGAAAGCAATCACTTTAACAAATTCATCCTTCCACTTGCCACCACCACTGTCATGTATTCATAATACTGTCATTTTTCATTCTTCTGTGTCACTCAAAAATTGCCACATAAAGACACATCCTTGCCACTTTAGTACTTCACAGCTGCAATACTGCACCAAAGTAAATGATTTTCTCAGGGACCACTACTCATTTTCATTGCTGCTGTCATGATTTTCAGTTTACAAATGACAGCTTTACATTCTTCAACAAGTCAAGCCAACTATCACAGCTAAACAATATTTATTAAAAAAAGAGACAAGTGCTTTCACACACTATAGCACTTTTTCAGATCTAGATACTAAGTTTCAAACCATATATTTCAAAAACAAAATAACCAAAGAGACTCAAAGTCCACGTAACTTAATGGAACAACCTCCATGCTTTCAATGCAGGTTTTAAAGGTACAAAGCTGTTAAGCCCTGGAAACTTATCTGCTTGCAGGTTTGCTATCCATTTAATCTCTGCAACCTCAGTGGCATGCACTAAATCATCACCTCTTGGATTACCACAATGAGCTACAAAACCATAAACTTAAAAGCATGACCAGGGTGTTCTATAATATGTTTGGTAAGCACATTCTGTAAATTAACAATGTGTATATTGCTAAGATGTTTTAGTATGCGTTGCTTGAACATACAATTTGTTTTCCCTACATAAAAATGCATGCACATTTTGCACATTGCAATATATACCACATTAGAGCAGATTAGAGCTTTTGCAGTCAGCATATGAGGATATGGCCTAGGCTCATATTTGATACAAGAAACTGGATGTATAAAAGAATTATTTTTATTTATCGAGGTACATGCCTTACAAGTTCTACAAGGAAAGTCCCTGACCTATCCAATCTCACTGTTGTTTTCATACTAGGAACAAAATATAATTGTCTTTTCAAGGATAGGCTTCTCCTAAAGCAGAAACTTGCATAATCATATACTAAGCTGCTAATCTTATAAGTGGATGTCAAGACTTGCCAGTTTCTCTTAATGATATTTTAAACTGTACTCACATCAGCAGAATATGTTAGCATTAATGTGTTA
>NC_056735.1:815482455-815570704 GCF_019279795.1 Protopterus annectens | reverse complement strand
TACCCCAGATGTGGGGTCATCTTTTGACATGCAGGGCAGGCTAATAACAACAAATAAAATACAGCATTAAAACAAATATTTAGTTTCCTCCATCCCCTAGTGGTTGGAACACCTGCTCTTTGGCTTTAAATGTGTAATGCAAAGTAAGGCTTTTCATCTGGCACCATGAATACGTAATGAGCTCTTTTGAAGAATGAAACTTGATTGGTTGTGTGGATGGATTTAAGTAATATGCTGTAGTTACTTATACTTTCTTGGTTACTCTCTAGAAGGAAGGAGCGCCAAAGTACTAGTGGATGGAAACAATTCAAGTTTTGTTTTATTCCTAGGCTTTGTGATTATTGCCATACAGTTTTTCAGTAGTTTGAATTGTTGTGGGAAAAATGCACAGAAGTTAGGAAAGTTTTTCATTAGTCCATTCTAATAAAATCTGCCTAACGTTCAAGCTTTGTTTTTTTTCCATCACTAATATCGTCTGAAAATATGGCTTTGTGCCAGTTTCATGCCATTCTAAAAGGTTTTGAAAACATCATCTTGTGAAACATTTTTTTAATCTTTGTTCACACTATAAACAAGTCATTCTTCAACTCCAAATGTAGGTATGGGATGGAGCCAAACTGCTAACTTGTTTGTCCTGCTCTGAATTTTTTAAATATATTACAAAATGTGCCGTACCCCATTGTGCTTTTTCAAAATCCAAATTCATTGCTTGTCTCAAAATCTGCTAAGTCAGGAACACATTTATCATTACAGTCACATGGAGTGGAAAGGATATCCTCCTCACCAACACATTCCGGCTAGGCTTATAAATGCCTTCGGGCAGATAGCCTAGTACCTACCTATGAACCTATGAACCTTCATCTTTTCCTCCTTCATCTACAAAAGGCAGTGTCATAAGTCTTTTTTTTTTAATTATTAGATGGACATTTTTAGGAATGATGTCCTTAATGCTGCTTGTTTAAAATATGTTTGTATGTTTTAGCAATCATTTTTTTATAGTTCTTAATTGCTTTCCAGATTGTGTTTAAAATGAAAAAAGTACATTTGCTGATTTTTATATGAGATGAGATGTTCCTTTGGTACTGTACCACAATCCTTTACAACAGAAACATACTAGCCACTATGCTAACATTGCCATCAGCTTTTCTCTTCGAGCTCCAAGTGCATTAATATAAATGTCTTGTAAAAACTTCAAAGCAGTAAACACTGTTTGTGTTACAGTAATGTGTAAACCATTTTTGCTTTGAAGTATGACATACTCAGTAGAGCTTCTTATTTGATTGGAGCATTTTTAATTCAAGCTAAACTGTTTTTTTTTTTCATATTTACTGATCTGGAAAAAAGAAATACATGTTGCATTTCTTCTCAAATTTTGCCCAGTTTTCAAGTTTTAAATCAGATTTCAACATGTTCATATCTATATAAACATGAAAATGTAATCAGTGTCATTATCGCTAAATTGTTATGCAGACTATGTTCTGTTTAAGTCTTCATCATGCAGTTCGTACACAATGTGTAATATATACAAAATGCATTATTATTTCAAGAACTTTGTTATCCAGTTAGCTAATAAATTATCCCTTTTATGTTCTTATATTTCATTATTACTTATTATTTTAGATTCTGACACACTGGTTTTGTCAATATTTGCACAATAATTTATAAGGCATTACACAAAGACTGCATATGTGCATGGAGATATCTTTTTTTAATAATAGATGTTTGAAAGTATAGTGATGAAGCATTTGTAGCAATCTGAAGCACACATAGTCTAGTCTTTTAAATTAAATTTCAACAATACAAACTGAATGTTGAATTAGATTTTAAAATTAAGGCCATAAATGATGGGGGTTGCAGTATGAGATCTCCAATGGGATTTACAGTATGGCTATGTGTCCCAATATACTCTGGACAATTATATTACTGATTTTCCAGATACAGTGTTTATAAGATATGCTCTACAACATAAACATAAAAGAAGAAATAATAAAATTATGCAAGACTAATACTGAGAAAGACTGGTTTTATAACATAATGTTTGTTACTCAAGTGATAAAAATTTTAAAGTATTTGTTACATGTTTTTACTATTTTTGTATGTGTCTTTTGTTCTTTTGCCATATATCAGAGGATTTAATGTTGGTGGAATACTACAGAACAAGAAAGAAAACAGGACACAGATGTATGCAGGCATCAGATTTCCAACAAGAATCCTAAGTACTGAAAGCATCTCTGGAAGATAAAAATATATAATCACAAAGACTTGAGAGCTATATGTGCTAATTAGGATCTATATTACAACGTCAAACTCACAGGAGTCCGAACGTTGTAATATCGAACCCAAATGTCTGAAATACAGAAATAGCGAAGCCATGGCACACCGATTTTTTTTCCCAGGGAAAAAAAATCAGTGGGCCGTTTTTGAGGCTTTGCTATTTCCTCACTGTGGTGCGATCTCGGAGTTGGTATATTTAAGTAGGGGGTGGGGGGCATAGCCCCCCACATTGGGGGTGTGTTTAGTTTAAGTTTAAAGTGTGTTTTTTTTTTTTAAATGGAACAGCAATTTTTTTTTCCCTGGGGAGAAAAAATCACTGTAATGTGTTTTTGTAATTATTGGGTTTCGAACTTCACAGTTCGATATTACAACTTTCAAATTCCTTTGAGTTTAACATTGTAATATAGACCTGTGCTAATTATGTTTCACCAAGATTCCCTTGTTTACAGTTTTAATGCAGTACAGATAATCTTGAAGTATGACAATCCAATTAATGCTGTATCAAGGCACAGATCCCAGGACAATTACAATTTACAAATAAATGTCACTTTTGACAGTATGACTACATGCTGCATTAATGAGAGCAAGGTACTCACAATAGACATTGTAAATATTCATTGTATTATAGTACAGTAACATCCTTATGAGTATAGGCAGAGTTAGCAGAACATAAAGACTCATTCTAAAAAAAGTTAAACTTCTTTTAAATTCTTATTCATTTGTTGTTATTGGCATATATCTTAATGGTTTACATGCAACGTACAAAAATACTTAGAATCTCGTAAAATTTAATGCTGAATTGTTTTTACCTGTTCTAATCTCAGTTAACTGTACTATTCTAATATCCTTGCTATGAGATGAGACAGTAGAAATATTTGTTTCAAATTTTAAGCATCCTAAACAACCTTCAACCACTATGTAGGAAGAAAGTAAAATCTAACGTTTCCTCTTGGTTTGTTACTCAGGGTAGCAGTCTTATTCAAAATAGAGAAAAGGAATGGAAAGAATGGCAAAACTTAAACCTCCACAAAACCTAAAGCACTTTAAAGAACGTTGTAAGTTTACCAAAAAGAAAGTCAACCTTAATAAAAAAAAATACTGTTCTACTTAACAGAATAACCTAAGATATAACCCCTGAAAATTGTGGTCATACATTAAACAAATTTAACACCCAGGAATTAACAATGTCCTTGACACTTTCCAATAACTCCCCCTCAGAAACAGCCACCAAGTTTAACTCGTACTTGATTGACAGCATAGCTGCCCTCACCAATTAATCCTTTCTTGTCTTCCTACTCCTATCCACTAATACCAGCACACTAAAAACAAGTTGCCACCTCCTTCATAAAAAATTATTATCATTATTATTTAAACTGAAACCCTGCTCACCATCTGCAGATAACCTTCCTACAGAATACCTCAGCATTGCTGCTAATAATATTGTATATCCAGTAATCATCTTTATAAACAGGTTACTTCAGCAATCCAGTATTCCTACCATCTAGGAAAAAATTGTCATAGCACCTCTCTTCACCAAAGTCCATTTCTGTTGAGATGTTTAATTTTTAGACCATTTGCCATCTTATCTCCCCTCTCAAAAATATTGGAACATATGTGTCCATGAACAACTACTCCAGCATCTCTTAATAAACAGTTACTAAGCAATATTCAACATGGTTTTAGATCTGCCGCCCTAACTGTTACAGAAAACAAAAGTTAAGGCAAGGAAAGAGGTAAACTTGTGTATTCCTTATTTCTAGACTTATCAAAAGCTTTTAACACCATGTCTAATAGAAAAAACTCCTAATGCAACTGTCCAGAACTGGTATCTCACAACCTTTCAGTGGTTAATTAGTTTTAGAATGCTATCAGGCAGTCAGTTAGAATTGTACCCTTCCCCTTATCTACCCATTATTACAGGTGTACCACAAGGCTCTGTCCTTGGTCCTGTTCTATTTAATCCCATGGATTTACTATCCTTCCATGCAGGACTAGCTTAGTCCTGCATGGAAGCAGCCATTTAGGAGCATGACGGCAGCACGCTATGCATATTAATGAAGGTGCACTGCCTGAGCTCTTAATCTTACACGGAGTGTGTAAGAGTGCAGGGGGCATGTCTAAGAGCAGAACTCTCAGAATATACATGCCCATGCAATGAAGAACCGCAGACAAGTCCAAAAAGAATGAGCAAGGCCACTCATAGGTGTATGCATACCCCCAGCAACATCCCCCACGTGTACAAGAGCAATATTTTAAACAACAAATTTAAAGATTTTTTTTTATGAAACAGATGAAATTTAACCGTAGGTGCGTGGGTTTCCCCATCACTTAGCTACGGTTAACGCAGCTTAAATGGCACAAGAGGATAAAAAGCAAGATAGATGCAAATAAATAGTACAGCAATAGTGTAGTGGGCAGAGCATTCATCTTATGAGCATTCATTCCCGGTTCAAGCCCCACTACAGTACAATTCATTTTCCACGTCAAATCACTTTATGACCAACATTTTTAGTTGCATTACCTACAAAATAACATATATTTGTAAAATGGAGTACTGCATTAAATGCAGATTTGAAGTGTCAGTGTCATAATGTTGCAATGTCCACAGATAATCACATGTGCCCCATACAGTATATGTACACAGGAATCAGGGATACAAATGTAAGGTAAAATGTGTAATGAATGATAATTCCATACAGCTTCCAAATCCCCCACCTTCCCAAGAACCATTAGACATTACTGTCTAAATTAGTGCAGTGGTATGTGGGACTAAGTACTAGTAAGCAAGTGTAAGCATAATTAAGCAGTAGAAAGTGGGTAAGCATATGTAAGCACTAGTAAGAGGATTTAAGCCTGTCTGCGCGGGGGATAAGCAATGTGCACACAGGTTAAGCAATATTGAAGCTAACTCTCTATAGGCATATGCAGCCGGAGGTTAGCAATGTTTACCTTCACGCAAACTCATGCAAACCCGCTTACAAGTGCTTAAAAGTGCATTAATCACTCTGTATGCAACAGCCGGTGTTCTGGCCAGTAACAAAATAAACAGCCTTTGCAGGTCTTAAACCCAGGACCCTGTACAATATAATCACAGTAGTTAACCAGTAAGCCATCACAGCAACACATAAGATTGAGGTATCACCAAACAAATCCTCACTATAGTAAAATCAAACTGAACATGTGAAAGGAATCTATATACAGTCTTATGTTCAATAACCTACTACATAACATAAATATGTGAACTGGAGTACCGCAGTAAGCCCAGATGTGAGGTGTGATTGTAATAAAGTGTTAAAGTCCCCTAATAAACACAAGGAACCCATACAGTGCATGTACATATGAATCATGGATACCAGACATATATATAACATTTAATGAATAATAAATCAATGCCAAAAAGCAAATATAATGCAAAGTAAATATTAAGCAATGTTAAGCATTGCGCTGGCCAGCTTAGTAGGTGTAAGCAAGGTGCAGGCCAGCTAACTCGATTTGCCCATTGGTATACCCCTTTAAACAATGCCAACCTTAGGTAAGCAGGTTTGCCCATACTTAGCCCTTTCAAAACCGTCCAATCACAGCAAAGTGTGGGAAATTGGCCCTATTTAAACCCAACAGGTGGGAATACATCTCATAACTGGTTGTAGCTTCCCCTTGCAGGCACCATGTCTGTAATGGGAGAGGGAGTGCACTTTTGGGCA
The DNA here is from genome assembly GCF_019279795.1 of Protopterus annectens. NCBI lineage: Eukaryota > Metazoa > Chordata > Ceratodontiformes > Protopteridae > Protopterus > Protopterus annectens. Next base: position 815,564,729 of record NC_056735.1, on the reverse strand, counting down.
CAGTGCTGGGGCATCCAGGAGTCCAGAGTCATGGCAGGACTCCTTGTCAAAGACCATGAGCAGAGACTGCTGCAGGGCCAGTACCAGGGTTCCCAATATAAAGCAGAAGTCTGGGACTGTCTCGACATCACCAGTGCCACTGGCATACCCTGAACTGGTGAGCAGGTCAGGCATCACTATGCCAACCTGAAGCGGCGAAAGGGGGATCTCTTGGATCAGCGGATCCAAGAGGCTAGGAGGACAGGGGATGTCCCAGTAGTGTGTAAGTATCACTCCGCTACCTGTTTAATAATTGCCAGATCATGTATATTATGGATAGGTATGGCTAAATATTCCTCCTATGTCCTTCACAGTGGCAAGTGAGCAGGCTGTGAACCATGAGGCTCGTGGATGCCGCTTGGAGAGGTTGTGATGCGAGGCAGGTTAGTAATTCTCTTGCATGTACTGTCATAGGAAATTCATCTAACACTATTAGTAAGTTAATTGCCTGTATAAAACCTGTATTGTTTAAGGCAAGTACTGCATACACCAGAGAATATGGCAGGAAGAGTCTCATATAGGTTGTATGTAAATAAAAGCATAATAGCCTGACAATGAAGGTCTAACTGCTGTACTGCATGTGTTTACTCTGGTATCATATGGTAATGTAGATTTGCAATCACTTAATAGTACTGTTGTATTAAGCACTGCTACCCACACTGTGCAACATAAATAAAAAAATGTGTAGGAATGTCTGTATATGACTGTTGTAATCCCCAGAGGTCAGCTACTACAACTGAGAGAGACATAGACAGAAAACAGTGAAACAGCAGACAGCAAAATCCAAATAGCGCATGCAACTGAGCCTTGAACTGCTGTATTTTTAGCACACAAAGCCATGGTTCGAATCCTGGGAGTGGTAGTAGTCTGCATACAGAATCATACCCCACAACTGTACAGATATGTCCAGAATGTCCAGTAAATTGGCCCATATCTGCTGCCTGTCACTGTGTCCCCCGGGAAATCAGTGGGATGATTCCAGATGTATAAGCATCAAACAGGAAATACAACTGATTGCGACACATCTATAAGAACAAACCTGTCACTCTAGCAACTCCCCAAACTGTTATGAGAGTAACAGGCCAGGTATGTCCCATCTACACCCCCATGTTGTCAAGCTGTGACCAGAGTGTGTAGAGTAACAGAGTGAGATGTAAGTGCATAATACTAATGTGAAATATGGTACTTTGTGTGGCAACATTCAGGTAGTGCTAACAAACATTGCTCCCACATTAGATACAAACACTGTGCCCAGAAATAAAAGAGTGGTACCCTGTACTGGTACTGTTTACTTTGGTATTGTATGGCAGTGTTAGTGTTGCAGTTGCTCTGAATGATAAGGTAGTACTCATCACTGTCACCCACACTCTGCTACATAATATAACTGTCTAGGAAATCCTGTATAAGAGTGATGTAATACAATGTCAGAATGTAAAACCACAGGAGAATTATACACATAAATCAGATAATAGATATACAGCAATATCCATATCACACACACAACTGTGACGGACAGTGTTTTAGTGTTAGCAGACACAGCCATGGTCCTGGGAGTGGAAGTAGGTTGCATACAGAATCATACCCAACAACTGTACAGATATGTACAGAATGTCCAGTATATTGACCCATATCTGCTGCCTGTCACCCTGTCCCCCTGGGAAATCAGTGGGGTGATCCCAGATGTTTAGCCAGCAGACAGGAAATACAACTGATCATCACACATCTATAAAAACAAACCTGTTGCACTAGTAACTCCCCAAAATGTTATGAGAGTAATAAGCCAAGTATGTCCCATCTATACCACCATGTTGTCAAGCTGTGACCAGAGTGATATGTAAGTGCATAATACTAATGTGAAATCGGGTACTTAGTGTGGCAACATTCAGGTAGTGCTAACAAACATTGCTCCCACAGGTCCGACAGATACGAACACTGTGCCTAGAAATAAAAGATTGATACCCTGTACTGGTATTGCATGGCATTGTGAGTGTTGCAGTTGCTCTGAATAATAAGGAATCACTCATCATTATCACCCACACTGTGCTACATAATATAACTGTCTAGGAAATTTTGTATAAGAGTGTTGTAAGTCACAAAAGGTTGAAGAGGGCAATAGTCTATATATGTCCCAGTTCACGTGCATGTGGTCAAGACATGGCCAGAGTCCATGCAAAATAAGATGGACAGGTATGTGCATAACATCAACCTGGAATTTGGGAGTATGTGTAGAAACAGTTAGTGTTAACAAACAATTCCTCCACAGGTATACCAGGTAAGAGGTGTATACTGCAGGTAATACCAGTTCATGTATATAGTTGTCAACAGCCATATCACTGTCCAAACTAAGGCAATAGGGTAGTGTAGTAATACTTGTAAGGTACAGGTAACAGCACTGACTAGGAAAGTAATGCGAATTACAGGAATATACTAGTTGTTAATTGACATCTCCTCCTCCCCCCATATCTCCAACAATACACTAAATACACAACTATATTGGTACATAATGACTTCACTGTAATGTTGGGACATATGTCCTATTGTTTAATAATTATTTAAATCTGTTTCTATGCATGTGCTATGTTGAAATACTCCAACATTGGTGGCATGGTGCTATCAATGTACCTGCATGCTGTTGTTATTACAACTGTGGTCCCATATATGTATGTGTTCTGTTTGCTATGCAACTGTTCCATATCTGGTGTCTGGGTTAATAGGAACAGCAATGCATGCTGTTATACCTAATCCTTGAATGTGTTGACTATTATTAGCCCACATATGTTGATAAAACATAAACACCATACCACGTATGGGAATGCGGGTGCCAGTGGACCCACCTGTCTCACCTCAGCTGGCCGTGGCACCAGGCACCAGCATGTCTGGGGCCCAACCCCTGGGACCGGGCATGGACAGGAACCTGTCACCCATCACCAGGTCTGGGTCGTAGTGCATAGTGAGCTCTGCAGGGAGGTCGGAGATCTGTTACGCCAGCTCGAGGGCCACGTGTCATGACTAGAGGGCTGGCCTGGCTCCCTGACTCAGCCCCAGCACAGCCACCTTCGGGGCTGTGAAGGTGCAGTGGTTACTGCCCTTGGGTGGAGACCTCAGTCCCACTGTTTCCACTAGGGGGCTCATAGGCTTCCGATTTCCCAAAACCCCTCCCCATCAAGGTATTTAACCCTCACATGTGGCAAATATACCGCCACTGTATGCATCTTGTCTGTCTTGTCTGTTAACCTACCCAACCTGCTTCCCCAAATATACCTACTATCCATCCCCAACATCCCACTCTCACCTGAAAAAAAAATAAGGGCAATCTGTTCCCAAAAAAAAAATCACGCCCCATACATAGCTGTCCATTTCACGTGTCCATTGGACACGTAATCTGGTCTAATTGGCATCACAACATATTATTGTTGTCCTCACCCCTCTCTCAGGGGTTTGAGTGTCCAAATCTACCTCCAAATTCAGTGTATATGCAAAGCTGTTGCCGTAGAAGTAATGGGCAGTTATGGACCTTCCCTACACCCTTCCTGCACATCCCTAGCTATTTTCCCTACAGTCTTGCCCTCTTACTGCCCCTTTTTCACCACTTTCCTATCAACTCTTTTTTTCTTTTCAGTTAAAGAAATTAGCATAGGGGTAAGCTGGAGTAAGCACTTTTAAGCAGCAGTAAGCAGATTTAAGCCTGTATGCATTGGAGTAAGCAATGCCTACACAGGTTAAGCAATTAGCTAAATCAGTGTAAGAAATTATAACCAGAAGTTAGCAGTGCTTACCACTGTGCAAACCCACTTACAACTGCTTAAAAGTGCCATAATCACTCTGTATCTAATGGCCTTTGTTCTGCCCAGCAACAAAATAAACAGCCTATGCAAAGCTCAAAATCAGGGCCCTACACATCATAGCCAAAGTGATTTACCACTAAGCCATGCCAGATATACATAACCCTGATGTTTTCACAAACATATCCTCCAGCACCGTCATTCAACAGTACAGGAAATGTATTTAAACATGTAGATGTATGTGTCTGTATATATATTTATATCTAAATAGATATAACATTCTATATATGTATATGTATATGTATATATATATATATATATATATATATATATATATATATATATATATGTGTGTGTGTGTGTGTGTGTGTGTGTGTGTGTGTGTGTGTGTGTGTGTGTGAAATATATATATATATATATATATATATATATATATAACAAGATATATATATATATATATATATATATATATGTATATATATATATATATATATCTATATATGTATATACAGACATATATCTATAGATATATAAGAGAACATAACAAAAACATATATGTCCACATGCACTGTTAATGAGGGTGAGGGGGCCCAAACAACATATGTCTTGCACGTATAGATATCTCCCCCACCACAGCCAAACACATCTGCCCTGCAATACAAAACCAGCTGTTGCAAATCCTATAACCAGGACCTGACACAACATGGCACAAGATGTTAACAGTACTCCATCCCACCTGCATGATGTCAGGCTGATATAAGTAACATACCATGCAGTACAGTCTGGCTACCATAGGAAATGTGCAATGTGGAAGCAATCAACATTCCTGAGATACATATACACAGACACATATATGTATATATATATATATATAGATATATATGTAACTATACATAGACACACACAGATATGTATAGGAAAATACATATGTAGAAGGTGTACATAATACGGAATACCCACTATGCCTACATTTGCCACTTTACCAACTAGACACTGTATGAGCCACCCATACAAATGACAATTGTTGACTGCAACATATACCCACAGAGAGGTCAAAGGATACAACACTACACACAGGTTTGTATACATGGGAAAGCTTTATTTGTGTATTATTACAGTTGTATATGCCATGCCATACAGCAGTTTTGACTCTGACATACATATGAACAGACTAATGCAACTGTGAAACAGTTATATTAATACAGTATTCTGGAAAGGTTTACATATGTTGCTGTCCAAGCGGAGGCCTTCAAGTAGTACATTAGTAAAGACAGACTGGGCCACAGGATAACAATCAATCAACAGTATGTAATGCAGATGTATAGTTCAGCAGCCTTTATCTACACTTTGTATGCAATCCCTAGGTGGTAAGGACCTTAGCTGACACAATGGGATATATCTGTTATATAACAAGGCATAGGTGACACCATCACAATCACATTGACAAACAGAACAGTCTCTATGGCAGGAAGCAGTAGGCCTACATTTACCCAAGGAGAATTGTATGATAATGTACATCCAGATACCTTAAGGCAGCTTACCCCTGATACCTCCACATGTTGTAACAGCCTAGGTTAGTTATAGTGAGGGCCATATACAACTGTTACATACACTGGCCTCTGGAGTGCATAAGGGCACATATGTATTGTGTAGATGAAGGCAGCACATATTTGGACCCAACCTCACAATATGTGTGGGGGCCAGAACAGCAGTGGACTGATGGCAGGAATGTCAGCATGACTTACTCACAGCCCAGTAAATAACAAACCCTGACAGCATGTCATATGGACAAAGCCTGGCATGTAGGTGGAGGACAGAGGCTGGAACACAGGCCCATATGTGAATTACTGTTGTCATACACTAAGCAAGTCACTGGTGTTACAGGATAGTCTGCAACATACCCTTAGTCAGGCATATGAAGTTAGAAACACAAATACATGTAGCCAAGTACTGAGAGCACTCAACACACACCTTGCCAGTGATATATCTGACACAAGATCTGTGTGGTGGACAGACAAAACATAACAGGCACACCTCTGGCTATCAAGTGGATAGGCTGACAATTGAGAGCTATGCAGAAAGACTGCATTCGATTTTAAAGTAGTATGTACACACAAACCCTGTAACACCAGTACTATACAATGCATACAACAACACTGCTCACACTCTGTCTGTATTTCTGGAACCTCATACAAACATGTAGCTGGCCTGAGTGTGCAAGTTCTCTTGTAAGAGGTATTGCTAACTGCTGTATGTAACACTGTTGCTCACACATAGAAAGGATGTCCACCATACAGGAAAGGTAAAGGGACCAAGCCCACATGATGTAGGGATTTATAGTAGTGGTTTGCCATGACAGTGGTAATTGGAAGTACTACAAAGAATGCTGCATGCAGGTATCAAGTGGAGGACACAGATTGGTGCAGAGGCCATCACCTGATCATGTGCATCACCTACAAAAGCCATGCTGCAATTTACCAAAGCAGCACAATCTATTTACTGGAGAGAGACCAATGTATATATATATATATATATATATATATATATATATATATATATATAGAGAGAGAGAGAGAGAGACAGAGAGAGAGTGAAAGGCAACAACAAAACAAACAACTATCCAGGAGAGACATTATTCCCACAACATGTATGTGAAGTATATATGCATGTAATTTACTGTAGTACTTGGTCCATAATAATGGGATAGATGATGTGGAATTATTTATATGTGCATTAGGTGTTGTTGTAATGATGTTCAGCTGAACAACTGCTAAGGACAATAGAGTCTGTCCCTGTGGGTAGTGGGCCATACCCGTCTACTACACAGAGCAGCACTGACTGATAACATGTAAGCCATCATAGTGTGTGTTGTATAATGGGAACCATGTATAATACTGTGGCCAATAGGTGGTGGTGGAAGAAATGCCATAATGATGGACATGTGGGTTCCACAGCTCACCACTTGCAGGATACTCCGGGCAACCTGTATTGTAGCATGCTGGAATACAATAGGTGTGTAATAGGGCTACCTGCAGTCAGGCCCTACATATACATCCCCCTAATGTCAGGCTGTGTCTGTATGTGGCACCTGTCTGTGTTGTAGCAAGGCAAAAAATTGCAGCTGTGCAGGAAGGTGTTGTGAGATGGTGGAGCTGATGTCTGAATGTACCCCATATATAAATATGTATATATGGGTTCATGTCAAACCAATGACATGTTAAAATATCGAAAATCACTACACTGAAATGAAACCGTTGACAGTTGAAAGCATCGACAGTACATGTATACGAAACTACAGCACTGACATGGGTCCTGCAAGGGGGAAGTAGTATGGGTACAGTATCATATCATATCCTTTACTTCCCCCTTGCAGGACCCATGTTAGCGCTGTAGTTTCATATACATGTACTGTTGATGTTTTCAACTGTTGATGGTTTCGTTTCGGTGTAGTGATTTTCGATATTTTAACATGTCGTTGGTTTGACATGAACCCGTATATATATATATATATATATATATATATATATATATATATATATATATGGGTCTCCGACTAATGGCAAACGATTGCCCGATGGGATATTCACCGACGCGAGATGACCGACAGGTAAGTTTACCGACAGTTTACCGACAGGGTTATTTGCCGACAGCGGAAAGACCGACAAGGGAATGTGCGATCGCGACCCGGTAAGTGTGCGACGGTGACGGAGTTAGGAGCGGTCAGGTAAGTGCTCGAGATTGTGGGATGTCGGGTTAGGCTGTGGGAAAGGTGAGTGTGTGTTTGTGTCGGAGGTATGGTTCGGGTAAGGTAAGTGTGTGTTAGTGACGGAATGTAGTTTAGGGATGGGTAAGTGAGTTAGGGTTAGGGTGCAGGTAGGTGATGTGTGTGTTAGTGTCGGAGCTTGGGCTGGGGTGGGTTAAGTGAGTTAGGGTTAGGGTGCAGGTAGGTGATGTGTGCGTTAGTGTCGGAGCTTGGGCCGGGGTGGGTTAAGTGAGTTAGGGTTAGGGTGCAGGTAGGTGATGTGTGTGTTAGTGTCGGACCTTAGGGTTAGGGTTTGGGTCAGGGCTAGTGTATATGCTATATAGTGTAGTGTGTTGTTTACTTTCCGTGTGTCGGTGTACTGATGTTCGGTGTTTTGCGTTGTCGGGTTTGTGTGATGTCGGTAATTTGGTGTCGGTGAGTTTTGTGTCGGGGAATCGTCGTGTCGGTGTTTAGAAGTAGACCCATATATATATATATATATATATATATACATACATACATATATATAAACACATATATACTCATATATATCTACACATATATAGATATAAACTTATATGCACATGTCTACATATCTAGAAACACACATACACAAGCATATATGTATGACAATACATGTCCTCTATATTACTACCACAGTGCTGCATGCTATGTGTGAAGGAACAGCACACATAGCAATACACACAGACATCTACAGCTGTCAGTGTGTGCAACATGGATGGGTATGTCACATGTGAACCCCTTGTTGGGACCACATTGCCCTTGTCTGTGAAGTATGGAATGGGAATATGGGGAAGTATGGCAGGTATAGTTGTGGAGGTGGTCAAGGTTGGTAGATATAGAGGACCGCCTACAGGTGTGATATGTGACACATGTGGTAGGTAAACACCCTGGATGGTGTGTGTGGTCTGTGATGTTGAAGACCCTTGGGTCCCAATATGGACACAATGGGAACAAGCCTTCCAACCACTGCTTCTCACAACAGCAGTCCACATCCTGAAGGTGCCAGGGCTAGAAGCAGAGTAGGAGGAACATGTGGACCCTGTGAATGTGTATTGAGTGCCTCAAGATGATGTAGCACATCCCATATGTGTCTGTGGAGCCTGCTATGGAACAGACTCTGGACTTGACCTCGGGGGACAAGATCATGTCTGTGTGTGCCACCGGGGGGGAAACATCCCCTGAGTTGGTTTCACCTGAAGGTATTGCTGCACCAGTATATTAGGAGGCCCCAGGGTGGGTCCCACATGTAATGTTGCCTGGTAACATGGTCAGATGAGATTGGAGAGGTGGTTCTGCTGGCCAATAGTCCATAAACATGCTATTGTGTCACTATTATAGAACATATGTGGGTAGTAATAGTCTACACAATCCTGGAACATGTCCAACAGCATGCATAGCTATCCCCAATAACACAGAATGTCAGATATGCCGCAATCACATAGCAAGCATACCACAGGCATATATGGAACCATAGTGGCCCTGACAATGGCATGCAGGTAAATAGTCTGTAACAGGCCAGCAATGATAGTGTCCACACAGGGAACATGGCTACAAGCACATCACACAAAGTGTGGTACAATGCAATATCTGTCCCACTGGTCGGTAAGCTGTAGCCATACCTATTGAGTTGTGTGTACAGTTTGTTGTCACTGATATGGTAGGGGGGTGACAGCGATGTGTATTAAGAACTGCCGTAACCTTGCTGTATGACTTGCTCACACCTGTTTCCGTCTTTATGTCTTTCAGGCAAGATGTCACATGGAAGGCTCCCAGCTTACTCAGCTGCTGAGAATGAAATTGTGGTAAACCACCTAATCCAGCACTACCCTGTCTTGTTTGGCCGGGCATGAGCAGAAGGAGCAGACCACCTTGTGGAATGACCTAGTCCACAGGGTCAATGATGTCGGTCTGCACAACCGCAGTTAAGAGCAGGTCCGGCATCATTGTTCTGACCTTCTTTGCAATGCCCGTCGGTGTGCTATTGCAGTCTGGGGGGATCCCCTTGCAACAGGGGGGAGTCATGCCATCCATCCCCCCAGGCACATGTTGAGGAGCTCCTAGACAGCCTTGTGGCACCTGCCCGTCTGCATAGCCAACAACTGCCAGACACCCTTGCGGAGGTGAGTGCTACCCACACACTGGCTGAAAAGAGTGCAGGTAAGGCCACAGGGCACATCAGTAGACCACTGTTGTGTATGCATCCCCATCTGTACAGGTAGATCATGCATATCCGACATATCATAGATATAGTTTGTTGCTGCATAGTAGTGATAAACAGATGTGCATAAGTGGTAGTATTGTGGACATGTACTGTTGATGTATTGTAATGCTGCACCCACCCTGTAGTAATTCCACAGGTGTGGCCACTAGCTTTACATTTCTCACCCTCTTATGTAGGTCCCTCCGGGATAATAACAAGGCAGCAGCCTGCAGCTGGTGAGTATGGTTTATGTTGATGCTTGCCAATACACCAGGTGTGTAATGGCTATGGTATATTCCATGCACACATCTAACAAACCTACCCAGAATGCATGCTGTACATGTGCACGTATTGTTGCTGTAAAATGCACAGCATCAAAGTGGTGACCATGATGAGATATTGGAAAGGTATGTCAGACACTTGCAAGATAACTAACATCCTGTCTTTGCAGAATGTGTCCACAGGGAGTAACATAATGGTGGAAGACATGGCCTACAGTAGGGACATGTTTTAAACATCACCTGTATACAGTGCAACACCAGTGTATATACCAGTAGTACAATGGCAACTGTTGCAGAGTTACACTATGGCAAAATGTATTATGGTGGTACAGATCATTAGCTGGGACTAGGCTGTAACATGTGGTGTTCAGTGTATGGAACGCTGCAAACTGACACACATGTGTAGGCCGTACTTGTCAAGCATCTGCAAAAAGGCTGAAGGTGTGGGGTGTCAGCAAGACACACCAGTGTACTGCAGCAGGGATCCCAAGGATGCTAAGAATGGCTATATCTGCACACAGTCAAGTTCAGGAACTGTGGCAGATGTAACCCTACCTCCACAGCAATAGTGATGGCAGTGTGTGAACACCAAGGAATGTGCACATGAGTAGACCTTGCAATCATGCAGATTAGGGGAACATGTGTAGTGCAGACTGAACATACACTGGCAAATGCAGATGGCCCATGCTAGAGCACCCCTGCCAGGAGTAGTGACTGCTGCTGTACACATAACAATAGGTGCAACAAACCATCATTATAAGGGTGTGTACACATATGCACACATGGAGTGTATGCATCGCGGTCAACATCTGCACACCTAACACATTCTGTAGACAATGCATGTGAATGTACAGGACATATGTCACATATCGGGCTCCTGTACTGTTAATATATGCAGTGATGTGGTCCCATGGCCGATCAGGGAAGGATGCATTATATCAATAAGGGTGTGTACACTCCCCATAGCCACGGTATGCTCTGATGGTTGTCAGTGTAATAGTATTGGATTGGTCATACATGGTCCGCTGATGTTGAGAGCTGTAAACCAGACATCAGGCATTCACAAATGACATCTGTCCACATATCATCCCATGTTTGTATTGCTGAAAAATATAGGGGCTGTGAACATTAAAGCTGACATAACTGGCACAGTACTACAAATTCAGCAATGAGTTGTACACCTGTGAGGTGTGGTGCACAGTACATGGCAGGCTGCAGAACAGGTGCACAGCAATACTGTGTACATGGGTACAGTGGTATACAGGGTAAGGAGCATCACCTAGCAACACAGCACATGCATCACACACATGTACACTGTTGCTAGCATGGATTGACTATAGCTGCACTGCATGCAGTTGTGTACCATATGTTATGCATGTTGACAGATGGGTAATAGGAGGACTGTGTGTACTATCATTGTGCAACCTCACCTGTGTGTGTGTGTGTGTGTGTGTGTGTGTGTGTGTGTGTGTGTGTGTGTGTGTGTGTGTGTGTGTCTTGGTGGGTGGTTAGTTTGTCTGTACGGTCACTCTGGTGAAGTGGAGGGAGATCAATGCATGTAGGATGCATGTGTGTGTGTGTTTATGCGGGTGTCCATGTATGCACATGTGTGATTGTGGGGTTGTTCATACAGCAGTACTTCCCTTTGGGATCGTGCAGTACATGGACATGGACTGACACATGACACACCAGAATACTTGTCATTTATGTAATCACAGGACAGCTGATAGTATAATAAGGTCTGTAGCATGGAACAGGCATTTGGAGGGAAGGTAGACCTCCATTCAGCAGAGTGGTGACTGACAACCCATGTATGCAGCACTACAGATGCAGTGGGGAACTACTATACAACACCAGGGCGCGTATCCATGTATTAAAGTTGTCACATGATAGGCTGATTGAGCAGCATATCTGGCATGTACTGAGCAATACATACACATGACACTCCGGTGCGTGATATTATGGAGTGAACATAGTAGCCCCTCACATTTAGGAGCTATGTTCATGATGTCCGGACATACACAGGTTGAACACTGAATGACAGCAGTCAGGCCATGTAAAACCACTCCACTCAGGTCAATGTGGTAATGGAGTAACAGGTCTTGTGTTGTGATCACTTGTCTAGGTATTTAGAGAAATGATACGTTATTGAGTGGTATTAATGAGTGTATGTTACCAAGTGTGATGCAGGATGGATTACGCATGGGAATATACTTGGGACTGTCTGTAAAGTCATGGACAGCTAGGTGTTAAGGTGCTGTATGTGTGTGTGTGTGTGTGTGTGTGTGTGTGTGTGTGTGTGTGTGTGTGTGTGTGTGTGTGTGTGTGTGTGTGTACTGTTATGCAGTGCTGTACAGGTCTTAAAGTGCGTTTATTGCTTTCCCCCACAGGTGTCGAGGTGGGTCAGGGTCCCTTCTGCATGCAGTCTGATGTTGGTGTCCATACAGATGCCAAAGATGATGATATTATTGGTGAGGCACAAGTAGGGTTGTCAGGGGCTGAAACAGTGCCATCATTTCATATCCCCCTTTTAGCCACCCCAACCCCACACACAGTTTCAGTGCCTATACATACCCCATCACCAGTGGCCATAGAGGAGGTACACAGGAGAGTGTGGTAACCATGACTACTGTGTCTGGTCACAGCAGGTATAACCGCATGTCTGGCAGGGCACCACATAGGCAGTGTTCATCATGCCCCTTGCAGATGCGACACAACTGGTACCAGCAGGAGCATGTTTCAGGCTGTCATGGTGGTGCAGGCACGTATGGAACATTAAATCAGACAGGGCCTGACGCTGCAGAGGGCTGCTCAAACATCTGCAAGTGACAACTTCAGTGAACTGTCAGGTGCCATCCGTGTTTATAGCAAGCTCATGGGTAGACAGTCTGGTGAGATGATGGCCCTCATCGACCGTGGTTTGTCCATGCTTGAACGTGTGGTGGGAGTGCGGCAAAGACCGCATAGACGTAGGCCAGCAACGCCAATGGCTGGCAGTCAACATGGACATGCTAGGACACCAAGGGCCTCCTGTAGTGGCAGTACCAGCCCCAGCACTGTAGGGCACGCTGTCCACACCACACCACAGCAGGCCATGAGCACGTGGTCCTGGCAAGTTCCAGGAGGGACCTGTTTACAGCGGACATCTGTCATCATCAGAGGAGAGTAGCACATTGAGGCCTGTACCTGCCCATAGGACCCATAGCAGGCACAGTCTATGTGTCCATGGCAGGAGGCAGTGAACTGCACACCCTGCCAGGTATGGTCTGCAGTTGTCCATAAACACCTGTTTAGGGCAGGCACATGGCAGAACTGTGTGCATTCATACCCACACACTATAAGAACACACCTAGGGCAACCCCATACCTACACACACCACATCACTAAGCCCAGTTCACCTCATTACACCCCTTAACCACACACACATGGTGTCAAATGTATGGCAAACCAGCAACACACCCTGTGCATATGATGATACTTGTGCCACATCCCTGCCATCCATAACATTGATGCAGGGACAGGCTAATATGGTTCTGATGCACACAGTGACTATACTACAGTGTACCAAAGTACTGCAGTGTAACATATTGTCAGGGGTAAAGTTTAATGCATATATGTCAGGTAGTGTAGCTGTCCAGCAATGATGTATTAGAGCTGTTAGTAACACTGGTTGATTGTGGTCTCTATAATGTTATCCATTTGTGTTGTTGGTGTACATGTGTCAGCATGAGGATGGTCTGCAGTCATATTCCACAATGGAGTATGACACTGTGGTGACACCATGGCGGTGACATATCTGGGGTACAGTTGAACACATGTCACAGGGTTGTATAACAGTTATTGCCTGTGCCATATGGACAGGTGACCCACTGGGACATGTATGATCTGCAACCTGATGTAGACCCATCGACATACACGCACACTCTTACTTGGCAACACTGGGACTAGACCCCTACCTAGGTATGTAGTTCTACTGAAGTGTATGGTTTTCATTGCACACCTCACACAACATTTAGGATGAGGTGTGTCCCAGGTTACATGTTACATGCAGAACATCCAAGACATGTATAGTATGCTAAAGGGGGATGTAATGGGTGTATAAGGACAATACATAATGTGACATACCTTCTTATACACATTAACAGACACATAACAGGCAGACATACATCCAAGAGACCTGGGCCTATCACTGCTAACTAACTTGACCGTGTGTCCAATGTGTTACATGTAGGCTGCACATAGCACATGCATAACTGGCCTGATTGTGGTATCAGTTACCTGTATGGTTGATGGTGACAGTGCTAACCATAAAGTGGTACATGGGACATATACCGGGTGTACCTTGGTGCAATGACAGTGTACACAGCACCCACATCCCCTAATAGATATTGTACTCCTTGAAACCCATGATGACACTCTGACATACCCACCATCACGCATTGCCCATGAGTGCGATACAACCCATTATATATCCCAACAGTGGTACTATAGGGATATACATCTAATGCACATGCTACAGGCATTGTAAGGTGTTGCATTGTCATACCTCACCTATGGGCAGCAACAATGCTATCTGTACCACTGTGTGGCAGTGGGTATTGTAATATGAGTATGTGGCATCAGAATGCTGTACCCTGCAGATATAAGGACATGCACACATACACACACTTGCCATAATTCAATAGGTAACCTACGTCTATTAACCCATTTATACAACACTGTTGTGCTGGTACTGCAATGCTCATGTAGCTGGTATGGAGAGGAGTGTAACATAGTACATGTAATGCCCCATTCAGCAACAGCCACAACTGACTATGGCAATGGGTGTTGCAGTGGTTATGAAGGCCCTCATGGAATTCCCACATACAGATGTGCTAACAGACACTGCTATACTCAGTAATGCACATGTACACATGTGTCAGTACTTGGGTGCATTGCTGCAGGTGGTCATAGCTGTGCACCTAGCTATTGTCCATGGAGAGATGGGTTGTGTAGGGAATGTGTGTACAGTGGTAACCTGCCATCTGCCATGTGGCAATAGGCAATCTATCTTCAGACACTACAATGGTGACCCTCAGGGTGAGAGTGACATGCATCAGTCAATCCTCTGGGTGCCTTCTGCACATGTCCACTGAGGTGATCAATTTGATATGTATGCAACATGTATTACAACACATCATTAGTGTCTGTGATGGAGACCTGTACCCAAGCATGTTCTGTTGACTGTGGTAGTGTAGTGAAGGTTCCCATGGCATGTGGTGCATACAGGGTTTTGTTTTCTATATGTGCCAGTTCTTACTCAGCTGGGCAAATATGTCAGAGTTAATCAAGCTTAGGTTGCCTGTACATATCCCAGCTGGATACCTGCCATCTGCATATCTGTACAGGGACTGACAGTCATCAGCATGGCAAGTAGCTATGCAGTAGGATGAATGTGTTGACAGACAGATGTTTGACAACAATATGTATGCCATAACTACATCTAACAAGTGCTGTACAGACAGCAGTCTACAATTACATTCCACATGTTGAATCATTATCCAGTAGGGGTTATATACTGTGATACAGCTCACACACCAGGGATACAACAGGGAGGCCTCAGCGTCCAGCTATGCCTGCAGGTGTGCCTGTTGCCAGTACTACATTTAGCACTTTACCCTTGCCTGGGTAAGCACTGTCAACAGTAGTACTGCCATGATACACTACATGCCAGTGTGACAGCATGTACCCTGGGCTACTACCCCTGTATGTAACACATTCACATGGATAACAGTGCTGTACAGGCCTCATATACATCTGTGTCCCAGACATGACACTCACACCCCTTGCTACTGTATTGACAGCACATAGGTGCATGTATTGCACATTTCATTACATACACTTATTACAAATGTCATTAATCTGCTGTGTTTTATATATATATATATATATATATATATATATATATATATATATATATATATATATATAGGTGGTGTGAACTGGTTACCAGGGCTAAG
Organism: Protopterus annectens; assembly: GCF_019279795.1. Lineage (NCBI taxonomy): Eukaryota > Metazoa > Chordata > Ceratodontiformes > Protopteridae > Protopterus > Protopterus annectens. Next base: position 815,548,662 of record NC_056735.1, on the reverse strand, counting down.
CCATGCTTAGCAGGTATCAACATTGCTGCAATATAACAGCTAAGCTGATTTGTGCACAGGTAAGCGAAGCCTACACTGTGTAAGCGCCCATACATTTACTCGTAGCCTAGCACCTCTTAGCTTCATGCAATCCTGCGCAAATATGCTTAAAGCTGCTCAAAACTGCCTTAACCACTCTGTATCCAACAGACCTTGTTCTGCCCAGCAACAAAATGAACAGCCCTTGCAGGTCTTGAACCCAGGACCCTCTGCACTATAGTCACAGCAGTTAACCACTATGCCTTCCGACCACTGTGAAGCCAGCTGTTGTTTTTCCAATATATCTGTCAATACACATTTTGATTAGTATTGAACAATTGCCTTTACTTCCACAATTGTGTAGTACTTGTTATTAATATGACTGTTGCATCACATATGCTGTTTTATCATAATGTACCTATATCAGATATATATGGTGAGATACATCTGGGAGGGAATACACAACCATGAGGTTCACACATGACAGGAATATGGATGTTTACATATAATATGTTGATATATGTCTACATGTACATACACATGTATATTCATACATATGTCTGTATACACATCTGTATAGTGCATCATATATGTGGCCATAATCTCTTTGTGTATATATATATATATATATATATATATATATATATATATATATATATATATATATATATATATATATATGTGTGTAGATAGATATGTAGATAGATATATGCATATATAGCTATATATGTATGCACATCCTATATATATGTGTAGATATATATGTAGATATCTATAACTATATGTGCATACATATCTATTCTGATATACCTATTACTGTCAATATATATATGTAGATATCTATAAGTATATGTGTATCTGTATCTCTATCTGTATAAGTGTAGACATATATTGCTGTGTATATGTATATATCAGAGTTTATATATATATATATATATATATATATATATATATATGTGTGTGTGTACATATACATATCCATCTATGTATGTCGATATGTATATGTGCATATATCTATATAGATCTATAGATCTATGGGTAATCATATATACATATATGTTCACCATATGTCCAGAACATGAAGTGGAGTCCTACTTCAGCCCCAATAGCCCAAACCTCTTAGTGCAAGGGGGTGTCAGGTATGTATTACAGGTATATATGTAGACTGTTGCTACTGTAATAGGGGTCGACTTAACAGACATGTTGTGTGTGGGAGGTCACATCTGCTTTTAACATGGCTACTGATAGACGTCCTAAGGACATCATAGTACTGCACCACTGCTAGCACAGTATTTATCCTGTGGACAACAGCAGAAATATGACCAATAAATGTGGACAGTCTGACACATTTTGGTCAGTCCAGAGGTATACACAGAACCCCTTAGTGCAAGACATGTGGACCAAGCCTGACAGCGTGGATGTTAACAACCATGTAGAAGGGTATATAACATAAATACTGGTATACATTTTCCCCATAGGTTATGCATTCACACACCCTTTCTGTCCAGACACGTAATAACCACTGGTATAGAGTTGACATGGCCACATACTACCCACTAGTTAGTGACATACATATGTACAGCATCTCACTGCTTTGTCAGAAATACATGAGTGTTATGGTAGCCCGGTAGCAGTACATCTGGCAAGTAACTAGACATAACATCACCCTGTGTATGTACACTAAGCTGCTAGACATGTAACAAAGCACTGTGCAGGCTACAGGCAGACTGCCACAATACTGGCCTACATTTCATATGGGGGAATACATATGTACCTGCATATATAGCAGGCTCTACAGGCATGTCACAGCACAGAGTAAAAGACACATGGGTGAAAGTGCATAACCACAACCAATGTGAACACAGCCACAGCCACATATGGTAAGCTAGTTTAATATTACAGTATATGGCCTATCTGATCAACACCATCCTCACATGTGCCACTCACACACTAACCCTACATATACTGGGCCATTACACAGTGTGGTCCGATGCCTGTCTGTGGTATGGGCATGTGTGTATTTGACCCCACAAACATGTAAGCCGATAGGATAACATACACTGTAGCAGCATGTAACATCAGATAGAACATGACCAAGAACAATTACATCTACCACAGTCTGTACACAGGCCAAGGTACATGTTCACAATAGACACACTGTTGACAATCACCATAAGTACACAGACCTCAGTACTGTACACACAACCACAGAATGCCCAGGTTATGTCCTCATATATAATCCCTACTATACATAAATGTGTAGCAGTCTGATATCTCACTGGCTTGTTATCACATATGATGTGAATAAATAATAGTGTACAGAACATATGCACCTCTTACTGCATGACATATGTACAAAGGTTGATAGAGTTGTGGCTGGAGGCACAAACACATGGCCAATATTGACATGTTGCTGTTATAACCTCATACATTTACTATTGAAACAGGGTTTGTTGTGACATATGCCCTATGAGGGATATGAAGTCAGTAACTCTCATGGCTGTCACCATATACTGACTACAATCCTCCGACTATGCTTCTGCAGTTCTCAGATAGGTGCTCTGTGAGTAACACAAGAAACAAAAGCCACCACACACTGCCCAGTCGGTAGATGACCCTACAGATGGGGGTTTTCTCATAAACATAGCACTGCCATGACAGGTATTAAAACATGCAGTCCAGCCATATCCACACACACCCTGTTAAACCGACATTACTTCAAATGCATAATTTCAACTCTTACATTCTGTAGTCATGTCAGGCAGATCCCCCTCCTGTGTGTTGGCCTGTTTTTACAGTGTATGTTGTTAGAGGTAAATCCCCAATCCATCTGTGATGCTGTTTGCCAAACACCAGATCGAGGTCCTGCTCACAGTGAATGAAAAGGCCCAACAACAACATTATATTCCTAGATACTGGAGTGTGTTTCCATGCAATTGGCTATGGGAATGTTACCACAGCTGTTCTACATGCAATCAGCTAGAGAAGGGATGCAATTCATGCAGAGGCCATCAGCTGATCATGAGCATCACTTACAAAACACATGCTGCTGCCTAAGCAAAGCAGGTGTAGCTCTGCACATCCACCAGAGAGGGAATGAGAGAGGCAGACAGAAAAAAGTAAGTCATGGAGGGGGTGGGAGAGTAAAATCTAAGCATGTTTGTGTCACACACCTACCAGTACAGGGTATCAACTCCCTAACTATGTATTGCTATCACATGTCTATGCAGTTATTGCATGCTCCACATAGCTTACATGTTGAGGAGCTGTCCAAACATATATGTGATGCTGAATGACATCTGCAACAGTAATATGGTAGTGGTACAGTAGGTGTAGTACACATGCCTGTCCACATGAACAGGTGTCAGCGTCAACACAGCCACACTCTCTCAGGGACTCACACACATTGACACACTTGGCAGGGTCAGAAATACACTTCCTAACTAGTTAGTTTGCCACAATTCAGTACTGTGCAGGTATCACATGCACCACAGGGGTTATCCAGAGGCTTTATGGGCAAAGGGTATGTGAAGGTGTCTGACATCAGACAGCATGCTTCATTATGCCAATGGAGGTTGTAGTGAGTGTGAATGTGGTTGAAAGCATCATACACCACACACACAGACACAGGATGCCAGTACTGACATGCATGCATGCATTGCTTCATGGGTGTGTAGCGGCTGACTATGCCAGAAGGCTATACAAGGTTAGCTGAAGGGTATACCTTGGCATCAGGCTGCATGATAATGGTCTGCAGTGTGGCTCAGGGGTGTAGTGTCTGGATTGACCCACAAAGGTAGGTATTATATTCACCATCCAGTCACTTGGGTAACTATTGTGTGTGGCCATTGCTGTGCAATGCTTGCCATGTATCTGTTCTTTAGTCCATAACATGGACGCTGTCTTGGATGTGCACACATCCCACATGCATTTACAGTGACATGTGGAACTGTACCTGGAGTGTCTGGCCCATGTTGTGTACTCAGATTGTTATCATCAGATGTGCCTGTCCTGGCCTCATGTGCCGGGAACAGGTAATGGACAGCAGGTTGACCCTGCACCTACATTGATAGCATGATACAGATATTCTTTGGTGTCAGTGGCAACTGTCCATACGGGGCATGTGTATAAGGCATGGTCTGTCCTTTGTGGGTCACATTTGATGGCATCACAGGTGTTGCAGGCGTCTAGTGGGGAACATAGTTAAGGCACACTGTCTACATGTACGTATGTATTGTACTGATGGACAAGGTGCCATGCCCTCTGTAGCCATTGCAATCACACCATGGTTAGTATCTGTGGGAAATATGCAGGGTGCTACCAACATAGCAGTTGTTGCCCAGGCAAGTGTGTTTGTGTATGAGACATGGTTTGAGAGTGTTCTCTGTGTAATACAAGGGTTGCTAACTTTGTTCGCCAGGCCTTGATGTCACATGTAGGGGTATGGATTGCAACCCAAGCCTTTGGCTATTTCACATCTGTTGTCCTTGTAAGGTGGACATTGTGACATATAATAGGGCCACCATATAAGAAATTTGCAAAACACACTCCACAATGAGTCCAGTTTTTACATACTCATAGCCACCTCCACACAGGATATGAATGACAAACACACACACACATGCCATGTCTGGGATTTGAACTCCTACCTAACTACTTTATTACACTACAACATTACACGCCATGGAGATTACTGGAGTACTCCTTCCCCAAAGGTGTATTTCACAGTGAATTACATCAGCAGCCTTGCAAAGTAGGGCATTTGATTTGTAGCGAGTGTGACTAGCCTAAAAAGGCATTGCTCCCTACACAGACAAGGAAACACACACACAAACATCTGCACTTGCCATGTGTTGGAATAGAACCCCTAGCAAAGTACTATATCATGTTACAGCATTATGCAGTGATAGGATGCACCACAGAGAATACTGGGCCACTCTTTTCACAAAGTTGTATTTCATAGTGAATGATGGCAGGCTTGCCAAAGTTGGGCATTTGGATTGTAGTGAGTTTGACTAGCCTAAAAAGCATTGCTCCCTATACAGATAGAGACACATACACAGTTACCATGTCTGGAATTAGAACACCTACATAACTAGTTTATTACACTACAGCATTACACATTGATTACTGGACTACTCCTTTCCCAAAGGTGTATTTCACAGTGAATGACATCAACAGCCTTGCAAAAGTAGGGTATTTGATTTGTAGGGAGTATGAATATCCTAAAAAGCATTGCTCCCTACACAGACAAAGTAACACACACACAAACATCCACACTTGTCATGTGCAAAAACAAAAAAGTTCACTGAGCTCACCACCAAAGGCAGTATGCGTGGAAACCAAGTAAATGTAGAAAACAAACCTGCTGCTGCTACCCAAGCTGAGGTAAAATGGTTGAAATTGTTAAAATCAGTTCCTTTATTAACAAAATAAAATGTAATCCTGCTGCTGCTGTCTTAATTAGCGCTATCGGTTGTTGAACCTTTATCAAATCAAGGATTTGATAAAGGTTCAACTACTGAAAGCGCTTATCCAGACAGCAGCAGCAGGATTGCATTTTATTTTGTTAATAAAATAACCGATTTTGACAATTTCAACCATTTTACTTCAGCTTGGGTGACAGCAGTAGGTTTGTTTTCAACACTTGCCATGTGTGAGCATAGAACCTCTACCAAAGTATTATTTCACACTACAGCATAACATTGTTATAGGATGCACCACAGAGATTACCGGACTCTTTCTTTAACAAAGGTGTATTTCACAGTGAATAACATCAGCAGGCTTGCCAAAGAATGGTATTTGAATTATACTGAGCGTGATTAGCCTAAAAAGGGATTGCTCCCTACACATACAGAAGCAAACACACACATAGTTGTCATGTCTGGGATTAGAACTCCTACATAACTAGTTTATCACAATACAGCATTATGCAGTTATAGGATGCTCCATGGAGAACACTGGGCTGCTCATTTCACAAAGGTGCATGTCACAGTGAATGACATCAGCAGCCTTGCCAAAGTTAGGCATTTGAATTGTAGCGAGTGTGATTAGCCTAAAAAGCATTGCTCCCTACACATACAGAGAGACACACACAAACACAGTTGTCATGTCTGGGATTAGAACTCCTACCTATCTAGTTTATTACACTACAGCATTACGCAGTTTTTGAACATACCACAGTGGTTACTGGGCTACTCCATTCCCAAAGGTGTATTTCAAAGTGGATGACATCAGCAGGCTTGTCATAGTAGGGCTATGGGGAGGGCAGTGTGTGTGCATGGGCCATAACCCATTCATCTAGAGGTTGACACACCAAATGCAGGCAAACACAGGTTTGTATTCTGCAGGTACGTGTATACAACTGCTAGATGACTACTGCCTTGTACAGTCATGTTGCACAGCTAGTACTTCCATCACAGAGTCTGTAATGCTGATGGATACCAGCGACTAATTTCTACAGTGAGTGACATTTACATATCATGTGGTTGTAGCCATTTGGCTGTGTGCTGGGTGGGACAGGTCTCATGATGGAAGGCTCTTTGTCACTGTCACTCCCTTCCACACATCTATCTATGTCTACATTTGGCATATTATAGTGTGTTGTCCTTGGAAATGTGTCTGTATTCCTATCCAATGTGTGCGCAAAGCATGACGGGTGCATACTGAGGACTGTAAGCACTAACATCTGCAACTGTCAGATACGTATGGTCCACTGTTGTTTGCAGACATAGGCTTCATTTGTTTAAGTGTGTGAGCATGCCCAGTATGACCTTTCAGTATGTTGTTGTCTGACATTGCCTTAATTTCTCTAAGTGTGTGAGCATGCCCGGTATGCCCTTCTGTATTGAATGTGTGGATCTGTTCCAGGTAGTTTGTACTCCAGTGCAGACCTTTGTGTTCTACACCTACAGATAGCAAACTGTTTCTGCAGGATATCTGTATATCAGTTGGCAATATGGGGTCAAACTGTGCAAGGAATAGTGTGTACTGTAGGTGCTTGTGTGTGTTTGCTGCTTCTGCTACATGGTACTGATGTTAGAGATATTCAGACATGTGTACTGTTATACACTGTGATGTTATATGTCCTCAAGTACTGGCAGGTGGACATTCTTGCTCACAGTGATGTCCTGGGGAACAATGGTGAATGCAGCTGTGTCCGGTATTGTGGGCAAATGCCTACATATTCATGGAGAGTTATGCCATTCTGGAGGGGGAGCTGCAGACACTTGCTGCTGGGGCTGTGTATCCAGTTCAGCACCTTGGTACAGTGCCAGCAGAGGATCCCATACTTATACATCAATCAACATGACAGTATGGCCTTATCTTGCTGTAACAATACCTCCCTGCTGTACAGATTCACACAGGTTACCCAGTAGCAGGGGTCATAAGTCAGGACATTACCCCTATTGTGGTGTATGGGCAGGTTTGTAGCCACCCATTTATGTATTTGCAGCCAGGGATAGTATGTGCACAAGGCTGTGTGTCAGACCTTGCACAGTCCATGCTGCCCATGCACCCACCCTCTATTATTCTATCCACTTCCATACATTATGCATACATTCTCTGATACTTTCCCTAAGGTTATCACCTCATCACAGTTGTGTTTTTGTGATGGTCCTCAATTCATGCAGTGGGACATGGTGTCATGTTACTGTGGTTTGTCCACATGGCCTTGTATATGGCTTATGTGGAGTGTGTTATGTTGTTATTTGGGTGTCCATGACATAACATGCATTGGCAGTGCATGTGAGACACAGGCCTTTGGCAGAGGCCTGTAGGCCATTTGATGGTGATGCAGGCCAGCTGTAGCAGGCTGTTGTATTCTATTGATCCTACAGTCCCAGACTGCCATACAGTATATTCCCCTGGGGTGCCAGGGTAGGTGTGCTAGGTGTACATGTCAATACTTTCTATCAGTATTGATCAGGTGGTGTGGATGCTGGCAGGGTGCTACTTGCAGTTAGGGACACACCTGCATGGGACACCTGCACTGCATGCTGCATTTCTTTGCTATTGCCATACACAGGTGAGGGTCATATTTTACCCATTCCCAATAGCAGGGATATAACCAGAGAGGTACCTGAGGTTGGTGTTTGGGTGAGCTGGGTGCATGTGTGTGATGGACACTACTTGCATCTGACTCACAGATATAGGTTCATAGGTAGGTACTAGGCTATCTGCCCGAAGGCATTTATAAGCCTAGCCAGAATGTGTTGGCTTTTGCTGCTCCCCTTAGATTAGTTTCCTGTGCATCTGTCCAGCACAGCCACTGAAGTGATCACTGGGGTAAACTTTCTGTTTCCCATGCACTCGTCATGGTTTCTCTTGAAGAGTGTTAGCGAGGAGCTCTGCTTAATGTAGATTGGAATCTTGTTCCAAAGCATGGAAAGTGTCTGGGACAGGAATCTATCCCTCCAGCATGTCCTATTTATTGTTGTGGTGAGTTTTAGATCCCTAGAGCCTGTGGTTTGAGGGGATATGGTTTTCTTTAGGTGGAGCATGTTCATCAATTCTGGGTTGGACATGGCCTTGTATGTCAGGCAGAGATCACCTCTGAGTAGGCGGTATGCATCGAGTACAGCTGGAGTTTCTTCAGTCAAGCTGCATAGGGCATCTGTTTAAGGCCAGTTATCCTCTTGGTGAGGTACTTCTGTGGACTTTCCAAATGTTGCAGGTGTCTTGTAAGGTACATCCCAAATGGGGTGTTGTACTCTGTGATGGGTCTGATGAGTGATGAGTAGAAGGGCACAATGACCTCTTTTGATCTGGATGTGAACCCTTTTGTGATTAGGTGGGCCACATAGAAGGATTTTCTAACCACATTGGCAATGTGATTATCAAAGGAGAGATTACTATCTACTTGGGTCCCCAGATCCCTTATTACTTCTTCTGCATTTAGGGGACTACCACCTATGTGGTAGTTTGTGAGTACTTTGTTTTTTCCAAAGGGGATGACTATGCACTTTTTGGCATTTAACTTGAGGCCATGATTTTGACACCAGGTATCAATCTCAGTGAGACCCTTTTAGAGGATGTCTGTGTCAGCTGGAGAGACAATTATAGCCCCTAGTTTGCAGTCATCTGCAAACTTGGTCAGCCATAGTTCTCTTGTGCTTGCCTGTACCTCTGAGAAGTATATGCCAAACAGGAGGGGTCCTAGGACTGAGTCCTGGGGAGCGCCACTTGTAACCGGTTTAGAGTTGGACCTAGCTCGTGCAAGTCTCTCCATGTGGGTTCTGTCTGTGAGTCAGTTGGCAACCCATCTTGTGATGTAGATCTTTATGTTCAGGCTGGTGAGCTTGTCTATAATACCAGAATGAGGAATGGTGTCAAAGGCCTTTGCAAGGTCTAGGTAGGCTGTGTGTACCATATTTTCCTCATCTATAGCCTTGTTAACTATATCAAAGAAGTCCACCAGGTTTAGGAGGCATGATCTGCCCTTAACAAAGCCAAACTGGGTAGGGTCCAGTGTTTGGAGGTTCCCAATGTCTCTGTTAATGAGTTCCATGATGATGCGCTCCATTGCTTTGCAGACCAAGCTAGTCAGGCTTATAGGGCGATAGTTCCCAAGGTCGGTTGTGGCTCCACCTTTGTAGAGAGGAATAAGCATTGCTGTGCGCCACTCTATGGATACAAGGCCTGTGGAGAAGCTGAGTTTGAACAGTGTGCTTAGGTGAGAGGTTAGTTTGTCTTTGAGCTCATGTAGGACACAGCCTGGGGCTCCATCCGGTCACATTGGTACTGTGTTTTTGCCTTTGGAGAAGGCTGTTTTAACCTGAGTGTCTGTGATCTCAGGGGCCCTACTTCTTCTGGTATGGTTATGGGCCATTTTGGGGGTGAGAGTGGGGGTGAAGTTTGCACTGAACCTGTCTGCCAGGATGTTGGTGATATTGGTCGGTTCAGTGTATTTTGTGCCATTCTTCACTAACTCCGAGCAGATCTGAGCATTGCCACTTAGATTCTTGACATAGCTAAAGAATGCCCTGTGGTTATCTTTGGCGTCCTTGGCAATATTTCTTTCGAAGCTCGCCTTGGATGATTTTATGAGGGATCATAGTTTCTTGCTGATACTGATCAGGGATGTCTTCCCTTTTTGGGATTTTACTCTTTTCTGTACTAGTTTCCTTCTTCTATTGTATAGCTTGTTTATGGCAGGGGTCCACCAGACTGGTTTCCTTTTCTTTGAGGAGTGAGTCTTGGTTTTGCTTGGGATAGCACAATCCATGCATTCTTATAGGTGCCCATAGAATGCATTAGTAAAGGATTTTGCAGCTTGGACAATGTTATCCTTTAGCATGGAGGCTTTGAAGCTTTCCACCTCGGTCTTAAGTAACGTGAAGTTTGTTTTTGAAAAGTTTTTCATGGTGGTTTCCTTGTCCGGGGGTGGGGACGGATTGTGGATATCCAGAGTAATTTGTTTATGGTCAGATCTAACCAGCAAGGGGTTGACCTCTGGTGTTGAACAACAGTCGCCCGTGTTGATGATGACCAGGTCCAATATGTTGTCACCTCTGGAGGAAGTGTTGACCAGTTGAACCAGGGTGTTTGAGTTTATAAATTCAAGGAAATGTTGGGCAAGGGAGTTAGCACTTGAGTAGTTCTCCCAGTTAATGTTTGGGTAATTGAAATCACCCAATATTAGGGTGTTTGGTAGGACCTTTATGTTTCCCAGTGTTTCCAGAATGGGGCATTCCAGTTATGCTAGCTTGTGCAGGTACATCAGCTGTTTCCCAATACATCAGTCCTATCACCTTTGTGATCTGCAAGTGTTCAGCCAGACACCAGTATTCCCTACTACAAGCCCAGATAATGTGATGCATACCTGTATGTACAATTCCAAGGGTGTGTCCATTTCACAGTTACACATTATATACACTGTATATCTGGGGAACTTTTCCCTGTGTACTGCTTGTATATCTAGCCCAACAGCCATGCCATGTCCATCTTTCAGATGGGGACACATATTACCACCATACATTAACAATAGCTTACTGCTAGCATGTGTTATACTAGGGGGAATTGTCTTTGGCACTGCAGTTGTGAGGACTTGGCCCTGTCATTGGCAGTAGTGTGCAATGGGCACCAGGTCAAGCCTCAACATGCATACTTACTGACCACACTCACACAATATGAAACTCACACTAACCTAACACACACATACCTGCATATTGTATACAAATGCTACAATCTATCATGCTACCTTGGCCACCTCTGGGCATCTGTGATCCACTGGTATTATACCTACACATACATGTTACTACATGTCTACATTGGATTGGGGGCACACCTGATTGTTACTACATTATTACATAAGATTTGGGGGTGGGCAAACCGGACTGTTACAACATATGTACATCAGATTGGGGGGCACACCAGACCATTTCTACTTTTCTACATAGGATTGAGGGGGCACGCCTAACTGTTACTGTATGTCTACATATGATTTGGGGGCACACATGATTGTTTCTACATTGCTACACAGGATTGGGGGTGCACACGACTGTTACTACATTTGTACATAGGATTGGGGGGCACACCTGACTGCTACTACATGTCTACATAGGATTTGGGGGGGCACACCTGACTGTTTCTACATTGCTACACAGGATTGTGGGGCATACCTGCCACTTGTACACATTTGCTATGACTGTACTGGTATGTCAGGTACTCCATTTCATTCTGTTTTCTAACCTATCATGCTGACTAGAGGCATATCAGTGTACTACAGGTCTTAGGTTTGATTGACCTGGATATTAATTTCTGACTTCCTACCCTTCAGAACTAACATCCCACTGCCTGACCTGATGTAGTCTGTCTGTGTAGGCCTAGGGAGAGGTGAGGTTACCCATAGGCATCATTCAGAGGTCTTAGCACAGCCTTTATTTGTGTTTGTCTACACATGTCCTGCTGGCCGAGAATGTTGTTGGGTATGTGAACCTCCCTGACTGGCATGTGTGTGTCATATGGACACACATGTGGCCCAGCACATTTCCTGCAGTGGGTTTTGCTGCCCTGTGTAGTACTGGCTACTATGGTGACATCGGTATTTGTTACAGATCTCATGGTGTCACTACAGGTGTCTACTATCTGCTAGCATACCATTCTGCCACCCAATTCCCTTGCATGCTCACATCCATACCATAGATACAGGTAACAACACATTCTACTCCATTTGGCAATTGGTAGGTTGAGTGACTTACGTTGTGGGTGTCCCAGTATTGAGGGTGGTGCTGCAGAGCTGCCTATGTCGGATGCACATAGTACACTCCGTACACATGGTTGAGTATAGGTAGTGTCATGTTTGGCATCCCTTTTACTGTATGTGCAAGTCAGATGGAGGTGTCTTACCCTGGGTCCCTCCTGTGTCAGTGTATGTGCTATGCGTTGCCTCTTTGCTAAGGCCAGGGCATACTGGGTATGCCTCCTTCTGCCTACTGGGGCAGGCTTAGGTTGTTCCTCCTCTGAGTCACTCTGCACCTGTGCAGGCCTTGGCAATGGTGGGGGGCTGTGTGGCCCTGGCCCATGCTGTTCCTGCTTTAGCTGTTTCCACAGGATCATATTGTGTAGCATGGTACATACGATGGCAATTTGAGTACATGTAGCTGGTGGTACTGCAAGGGTCCACTGGATGTGTCCAGGCACCAGAACCACAAGTTGATCATCCCAAGCACACGGAGTATTATAATTCTGGTCTGTGCGTGTTCCTCATTATGGAGTTCTTGTTCGGGTGTGTGTGCATTTCTGATGGGTGTCATTAGCCATGATTCCAGTGTGTAGCCAGCATCCCCCACTAGGTGACAGTGTGGGATGTCCCCATTGGCAAATCTCTGGTACAGCTGCGTCAGATGCCAGATGTGGGAATTGTGATAGCTTCCAGAGCAGCCAGCACACACATTCATTATAATGCCCTGGGCATTGCACATGACCTGGCAGCTGATGGAGGGGAAGCCCTTGCGGTTGATTTAGACCCCACCCCACTCACAGGGTGGTGCTTTGATGTATATGTGCGTGCAGTCTATAGCACCCACTACCTCAGGGTATTCTGCTATTTGGTGGAAGAGATGCATATTGCTGGCCAACGCCTCACGGGTGCTGGGGAAATATACGTGCTCACCGACATGTGCTGACATGGCATCCAGGAAATGGTGGAGTACCCTGGATGCTAATGCCTGTGAGATCCCCATCATATCCCCAGCTAGCCTTTGGAAGGTACCTGTAGTTAGTATTCTTAGGCCAACACATACCTTGGTATCCACTGGGATGGGTTCCCCTCTGTTAGTTCTGTGCGTGAGGCGTGGCCAGCAGAGCTCAACAATTTGCTGTAGAAGGTCCCTGGCCACCCTATAGAGCTCCACTATCTCCAGCTCATGTAGCCCCCGGTAGGTTACCTGGGTCTATATCAGTTCAATGAAACAGCACATCATCGAATACAACAACCTCGAACTTCTAACTATGCAATCTAAAAACATCGAAAGCTCATAACAGCAATTTTTTTCCCCGGGCCAGCAGGGACATGGGTGAAATCCCAGGGCTATCTTTTCTGTTTCCCATCCAGTTATCCAGGTTGCGCTTAAAAAGGGACAAAGAGGTACTCTGCTTGATGTGGAGTGGGAGTCTATTACATATATGGGGGAGTCTCTGGGACACAAATCTGGCCCACAAACAAGTCATGTTGATGTCACAGACCAGATTGAGGCCATGCATGTGGGTTACTCGAGTACAGCTTGACTTGCAGATATGCAACAGTCCCATCAAGGTGGGGTCTGTGAATGCCTTGTATGCCAGACAGAGGTCACCTCTGAGGAATCTGTAGGAAACTGAGTAAAGGGATAGGTTATAAGCTACAAAGCATATCTTTTCTCTCTCCTTTGTTCAGAAGTTATGTCAAATACTTGTTACAGAACTTACACATTGTAGCAGGAGTCTCTTAAATCTTTCAAACAGTCACAACATGAATGTGGCTATTTAAATGATTATTAAAATGCGCTCTCTACATTGATGGATCATGCCACTGATTTGTAGGAACTGAACTCACCCCATAGCAACTTGCATCTAGGAAATCCAATCCGCAGGACCCACCCTAGGTACATCACCTTTTAAGGAAAGCACCTTAGGACATCTACCTTGACCTGGCCAAAGCATATGACACAATACTTCACTCGGGTATCATTGACAAATTTAAGAGGTTAAGTACAAACCCTTATGTCACCCAGTGGAAAGCCGGCTGGTTCACAGAGAGGGCCCAGCAAGTTAAAATTGGGGAGTTCTCCTCTACAAAAGGGTCAGTCACAAGCGGAGTCCCTCAGGGATTGGTCCTGGGACAGATCCTGACTTGTGGCTGATTAAATTTGCAGATGATTGTGAATTAGGAGTTGTCATTGAATTGCCCACTGACACAAATGTTGTCCAGAAAAGGCTGACACAGACAAATAACAGGTATCAGAGCCATGGACCAAAACAAAATGCGAATAAAAGCTTAATAGTTTCCAGGAAGGCATTCACCACTGTTAACTACTATATTGACAACACACCCTTAAAAGTTGATCCAGTAGTCAGGGACTTCAGAACACACATAGACAGTAATCTAGCCTTTGACCATCATGTGTCTATAGTAGTGAGGAAATCATTCTATGTTGCACAACTTATAAACAAAGTTATGGCATCTAGGTCCAAGGAACTCATTCTTCCACTGTATTTGACATTCATCAGACCTATCATTGAGTACAATGCCCTGTTTATCCAATAACTGGAATGTCCACAGAAGTTCCTCACTAAAATAATACAAGGCATAAGTAACATGTCCTATGCTGACTGTCTGAAGACTCTATTCCTGTATTCTTTCTCCTACAAGCTGCTGAGGGAAGATCTATGCATAACCTTCAACACATTGTCAGACCCTACTATGATGGACTTCCTGCATATCTGCAAAAGAAACAACACCAGAATTACCCATTCTAAAAACTTAAATCATGACTGTGATATAAATAGGACCTTCTGGAGAGACAGTTATATATTTTATTTATTTATTTATTTAACATTTGTTTACCAGACTGGACAACTAGTGTCCATTTTCAGCGGAGTCCTGGAGAGAAAAGCTCCAGAAAAATGTTACAGCGTATGAACAATATAGATAATAATCAAGTTACAGATGTAGAAAGGTTAACATGCTAATAATACAGAGATAAGTACAGTCATGTGTTCTCACACTTTGTAGATATGCAGAATTTTAGTATAGTATAGACATACAAACAATGTTTACAGTATGTACAAAGAGAGAGGGTGTAATACAGTATTGAGTTTGACTAAAGCATGGGGGGTACCCTTATTCATATATCCCAGAGACTATCCCTTTTCTGGAACAGGCTCCCCATCCATGTGAAGCAGAATTCCTAGCTAACCCAATTCAAGTGTAACTTGGACAACTGGTTGGGAAACAGGAAATTCATCCCTGGTTTGGCATCTATGTCTCTAATGGACACCGGCAGCCAGTAAATGGTTAATCTTTCAGACCCAGCTAGTAAATGTTTCACCTCCCAAGACTCTGCCTACACTTATCAAGGACACCAGAACTTGTCAGAGATTTGGGATGCATGGCTAAGTTTAAAAAGACACATGTAATCATTAGCCTAGTAAACACCTATGAACCTACGAACCTAAATGTATGGTATGAATATTATCTCTCCCTCTCTCTCTCTCTCTATATATATATATATATATATATATATATAGATATATATATATATATATATATATGTATATATATATGTGTGTGTATGTGTGTGTGTGTGTGTGTGTGTGTGTGTATGTATACAGTATATATATATATATATATATATATATATATATATATATATATGTATAAGATATGTATCCATGTCTACTTCAAAAGATTGAAAGTCCACAGTATCGAAGAGAAAATCGTGGAGAAGATAGCATCGAAACCTCACTTCAGCAAATGACCAGATCATCAAATCCATTCCCAGGGTAAGTAACCACTCACCCCACAACTAATGAAAATGAAACTGTACCATACACGCACCCCCCTTAACTAAATATACCAACTCTGAGATCACACTACAGTTGGGAAAAGGGCAAAGTCCACCTTGTATGCCAAAAGGTTACTTACCATGGGAATGGATTCTATGATATGGTCTTCCACTGAAGTGAGGTTTCTATGCTTTTGTCTCGACAATTTGGTCTTCGGTATTATAGGTTCATAGGTTCATACTAGGCTATCTGCCCAACGGCATTTATAAGCCTAGCCTAGAGTTTTGTGGCTTTCGCCACCCCTTTATTTTGAAGAAAACTATGCCCATTATTTTACTGTGCCTCTGTCAAGCAGTGACACTTGAGGTAATCCCTGGGGTATATCTGCGATCTCCCATCCATTGGTCAAGATTTCTCTTGAACAAGGCCAGTGAGGTGCTCTGCCTCACATGTACCGGGATTTTGTTCCACAGCATAGGGAGTCTCTGGGTGATGAATCTGTCCCTCCAGCACGTCCTATTAATAACCGTGTCAAGGTTTAAGTCTCCCACCCTTGTAGTTCTGAGGGATCTAGATTTTTTGAGGTGAAGCATGTTCATCAATTCTGGGTTTGACATGGCCTTGTATGTCAGGCACAGGTCACCTCTGAGCAATCGGTAAGCGACTGAATAGAGCTGCAGTTCTTTCAGTCGGGCAGCATAAAACATATTTTTGAGACCCTTTATCCTTTTGGTGAGGAACTTTTGGGGCCTTTCCAGCTGCTGCAGGTGTCGGGTCAGATACATTCTGAATGGGGCATTGTACTCAATCATTGGTCTGATGAGTGATGAGTACAGGGGGACGATGACCTCCCTTGATCTAGATGTGAATCCCTTCATGATCAGGTGGGCAATGTAGAAGGTCTTCCTAACTACTTTAGCAACGTGAGTATCAAACAATAGGTTACTGTCAATCTGGGTCCCCAGATCCCTGATCACTTCTTCTGTGCTTAGTGGATTGCCACCTATATGGTAGCTAGGGGAAACCTTGTTTTTCCCGAAGGGTATGACTATGCATTTCTTGGCGTTTAACTTTAGACCATGGCTCTGGCACCATTTATCCGTTTCTGTGAGACCCTTCTGAAGGATATCTGTGTCAGATGTGTTTTCGACTATGGCGCCCAGTTTGCAGTCATCTGCAAACTTTGTCAGCCATAACCCTCCTGTATTTGCTTGTACTTCAGAAAAGTAGATGCTGAACAAGAGTGGGCCCAGGACTGAGCCCTGTGGGCACCACTTGTGACAGGCTTTGAGTCTGACATGGCGCCAGCAACTCTGACCCTATGGGTTCTGTCACTTAGCCAGTTTGCAACCCATCTTGTGATGTATGGGTTTACATTTAAGCTGATGAGTTTTTCAATGATACCTGAGTGGGGTATTGTGTCGAAAGCCTTTGCCAGGTCGAGGTAGGCTGTATGGACTGCCTTTCCCTCATCAATGGCCTTGGTGACTGTTTCGCAAAAGTCAACCAAGTTTAAAAGGCATGATCTGCCTTTGACAAAGCCAAACTCGGTTGGATCTAAAGTCTGTAAGTTCCCTATGTCTTTATTTATGAGTTCCATTATGATCCTCTCCATGGCCTTGCAGATCAGGCTTGTCAAGCTGATGGGACGGTAATTTCCAGGGTCGGTGGAGGCACCGCCTTTGTGAAGTGGGACCACAGTTGCCGTGCGCCACTCCTTGGGTACGTATCCTGAGGTGAGGCTAAGATTAAACAGCTGTCCTAACTGCGGGTTTAATTCCTTTTTGAGTTCGTGGAGCACACAGCCGGGGACAACATCCGGTCCCATGGATGCTGTGTTTTTCGCCTTGGAGAGAGCAGTTCTCACCTGGGCGTTAGAGATGTTTGGGGAGCTACAATCCTCTGGTATAGATATCTCTCCTTTTGGGGTGTGGGGGGGGGGAGAAGTTTGCAATGAACCTGTCAGCCAGTATGTTGGCAATGTCTGTAGGTTCAGTAATTTTCATATCATTTTGAACTAATTCTGAGCATATCTGGGAGTTTACTCCCAGGTTTCTAACATAGCTAAAGAAGGCCTTATGATTGTCTTTTGAGTCCTTAGCGATTTTTCTCTCAAAATTTGCCTTGGATGATTTTATGAGAGCTCTTAGTTTTTTACTTATAATGATCAGAGGTGCCTTACCTTTTAAGGATTTTGCTCTGTCTTGTAGTAGCTTCCTCCTTTTGTTGTAGAGCTTGTTTATGGCTGGGGTCCACCAGGCTGGATGCTTGCCTTTGGTACAAAGAGTCTTTGTTTTGTTTGGGATTGCCTGATCCATGCAGTCCTGTAGGTGCTGGTAGAAGGCATTTGTAAGTGATTCAGCGGCTTGAGTAATGTTTGCCGCCGGCTTGGTGGCCTTAAAGGTGACCACACTAGTCATTAGAAGTGTGAAGTCGGCTTTTGAGAAGTTCTTCACTGTGGTTTTTTTTATCTCAGGTGGGGGCGGGATGAGGACCTCCAGTGAGATTAGTTTATGATCTGATCTCACCAGTGAGGGGTATACTTCCGGTGTTGAACATTGTGATCCCATGTTCGTGATGGAAAAATTTTTTTTTATTGCCTCTTTGCTAAGGCCAGGGCATACTGGGTATGCCTCCTTCTGCCTACTGGGGCAGGCTTAGGTTGTTCCTCCTCTGAGTCACTCTACACCTGTGCAGGCCTTGGCAATGGTGGGGGGCTGTGTGGCCCTGGCCCGTGCTATTCCTGCTTTAGCTGTTTCCACAGGATCATATTGTGTAGCATGGTGCATACGATGGCAATTTGAGTACATGTAGCTGGTGAGTACTGCAAGGGTCCACTGGATGTGTCCAGGCACCAGAACCACAACTTGATCATCCCAAGCACACGGAGTATTATAATTCTGGTCTGTGTGTGTGCCTCATTATGGAGTTCTTGTTCGGGTGTGTGTGCATTTCTGATGGGTGTCATTAGCCATGATTCCAGTGCATAGCCAGCATCCCCCACTAGGTGACAGTGTGGGATGTCCCCATTGGCAAATCTCTGGTACAGCTGCATCAGATGCCAGATGTGGGAATTGTGATAGCTTCCAGAGCAGCCAGCACACACATTCATTATAATGCCCTGGGCATTGCACATGACCTGGCAGCTGATGGAGGGGAAGCCCTTGCGGTTGATTTAGACCCCACCCCACTCACAGGGTGGTGCTTTGATGTATATGTGCGTGCAGTCTATAGCACCCACTACCTCAGGGTATTCTGCTATTTGGTGGAAGAGATGCATATTCCTGGCCAACGCCTCACGGGTGCTGGGGAAATATACGTGCTCACTGGCATGTGCTGACATGGCATCCAGGAAATGGTGGAGTACCCTGGATGCTAATGCCTGTGAGATCCCCATCATATCCCCAGCTAGCCTTTGGAAGGTACCTGTAGTTAGTATTCTTAGGCCAACACATACCTTGGTATCCAGTGGGATGGGTTCCCCTCTGTTAGTTCTGTGTGTGAGGCGTGGCCAGCAGAGCTCAACAATTTGCTGTAGAATGTCCCTGGCCACCCTATAGAGCTCCACTATCTCCAGCTCATGTAGCCCCTGGTAGGTTACCTGGGTCTATATCAGTTCAATGAAACAGCACATCATCGAATACAACAACCTCGAACTTCTAACTATGCAATCTAAAAACATCGAAAGCTCAGAACAGCAAATTTTTTCCCTGGGAAAAAATTAACTGTTCCGAGAAATGCACACACAACACAAGCACACCAACAAAAAACAGCAATCCACACACATATACATAAAATCCTACATCTAACCCTACACTATACTGTGCATACAGTACTATCTATCCACTATCCTTAACCCAAACCCTAACCCTAAGGTCCGTCACTATTGCACACTCACCTCACCCATGCCCTAACCCTAACTCACATACCCTGCCCTAACCCTAAAGTCTATCACTATCTCACACTCACCTCACCCATGCCCTAACCCTAAGTCACATACCCCGCCCCAACCCTAGCGTCCACACAATTGCACACTTACTTGAAACCAACCCGTAACTTTCCACCACAGTGCTGAAAATAGCAAAGCCACAGAAACGGGCAACCAAATTCTTTCCCTAGGAAAAAATTTGGTTATCTGCAGCTTCTCTATTTTCAGCATTCACTGTTTTCGGTTCGATATTAGACCATTTGAAGTATTACCACTTCGATGATCTAATATAGACCCTGTTAGCCTGGGTCTGTGCACTCTTCTCCATCTCCTCCCTGTGGGTTGGTTAACAGCATTCTCATCTTCACCACCCTCAGCCTCTTCCACATGTTGTTGCATGATAGCTATTGCAGCCCCTATCATTTTGTTGTTTTTGTTTGTTAAAATTCCCCATTTGTATACACTAGTGGTGTAGAGTACGTGGGAAACCAGAGGGAAAGGTGTTTGCATGATATATAGTAGTGTTCTGGGCTGGGCTGCTGCCTGTGTAATTGGCTGATTCTGATACATTTCACCTGCCAGCTGTGCTTGTTCTCCTTGATTACCTTCCCATTGCCTTCCTGTTTAAGCCCAGGGGCACACCACACAAACACAGTGCTCAAATGTGCTCAGAACTGCTATTTCCTGGTTTACTTTTTTTCTCTTTTAAAACCTGGTGTGTGGCGCACACACCCACTTAGGCAATGTAAAGAGTGCTAGGCAGCCTCAGACACACCCTCTTGCTTAGCTCTGCTTAGCTAAGGGCAAACCCAAGCCACAGGGCTCCGATGTGCTTACAGTATGGTTGACACACACCCCTATGATGTCAGCTAACTCCTAGGCTTGCAACAAGCTATTCCTGCTCTTACACTGTTGGGTGCTGACTAGAATGCAGGGAAGATCTGGGATTCAGTATCATTCCCCTCATTTGCATAGGATTGCCTGTTGATGCATAGTTACATGTCCCACACTGAGCATCCCCCCTTAGCAACCACTATTCACTGGCCATGTTGTCTTCTGCCGGCCATTGAGTATAGTGGCAAAATAGTGATTTTGGTTAGAATGCTTATTTTAGTTTTTAGTTTTTTTCGCCCGATCCCATTTGCATGCTGCTGCCCTACGCTTAAACAGCCAATATCAGCTAAAAAAATAAAAGTTGATTTTTTTTTTTATTTTTGCAGCTGTTTTCCATGCCAATGGCCTTATATTATGCCATTGGCATGCTTTCTACATAATATCCACCCTTTATTTGGAGCTGTCATGGCTCCGTTTTGTAGTTTGCAGAAATGTACTCGGTTACTGGCTCTGCCCATTTCTGCAGATTACACTAGTCCTGCACAGCTGGCTTCCAGCTTCCTGGATCACAAACTCACCTCATTTGCATGGATTTCACCTGCAAATGGGGTAGTTTGCATACAGGGGCTGAGTCCGTGCAGGACTAGTGCAGGAGTGCTCATGCATATCCCTACAGCTTATTCCTGGATCGCATGGCAAACATATTGCCTGCTGGAGCTCCTGCATTAGTCCTGTACACCATACAGGGCTTGCTGAATCCAGGGGAATATCTTCATAAACAATTTTCATACTTCTATATAACAAGCATCCCTTGTGCAGTATGCAGACAATCCTACCCTTATCTGCTTCTCAGACAATCTGCAGCATTTAGAAAAGAGTACACAACATGCCTTTAACTCTACTGAAAACTGTCTCTGTAATCACCAACTCCTTCTTAATCCAAGAAAACTAAATTCCGTTTTTTTTTTCTCAAATCACTTAATCATGAGAAAAATAAGTTTAAGATCACATCCCTAAAAATCGACCAATTGATGTTGTGCCCAATACAAAATTTCTGGGAGTTACAATAGATAATAAAATGGTAAATCCACAGCTAGGAAGCGTAAACCAGAAGCTTTGTAAATCCTTTATTATAATGTACATGCATCATTATAATGTACCACGGCTTGTTGAACATTATATATTATATATATGTTTACATGTACATAAATATTATATATTTTATATATACTGTTACTTATTTAAAGGTGCCATTAGGTTTAGATCTTAGTATATTGTAGTTGCATTTTAATTTTGGCTTGTAATGGATTATTCAGTTTTGCATTATGAAATGTCACTATTTATTTGTCCTATTTTACATTTATGCATACATTTTTTTGCCATTGCAGCATATATGGTTATACATACATTTCAATGTATATAATTATTATAATTAATATTTATATATTAATATACACACCTTTTGTGTTTTTAGCATTTTAGTAAGGAAAGGTATTTTAATAACCTTAAATAATTGGTTCAGTTATTGAGTTAATTACTCAATTAATTATTTTAACATGTGACTTTAAGATTTGTACTTATTCAAGCAAACTGCACTACACTGTTAACTTGATAAAGCTTGGTATTTACCAAGCAAAAGCGCTCATTTTATGTTGTTTGTGGACACCTAATAAAGGATTTACGAAGCTTCTGGTTTACGCTTCCTAGCTGTGGATTTACCATTTTATTGGCCCTGTTCTTTTTCTGTTTTGGTGATTTCAGAGTTACAATAGATAACAACCTAAAATACTGACCTCCAAATAAAGAGCACTATATAAAAAAAAATCACAAACATCTAGGAATACTATATAGAGCCAGAAAATTCCTCGCTGCATTCAACAGTCACTGCTGACACTACAGATCTACTCCCCCTCTCTATTATTTGGTTCTCTCATCTTGACTAACCTCCTGGCTACCCTAAAATCTAAATTAAAACAGTGTTACAACAAAGTAGGTAGATTTGCAGATAATACAAGTCACAGCACACATCTCTATTTTGCATTAAAAATTCTAAATTGGCTATAGTTATCCCACCAACTACATTATACCCTACTTCTCTCAACAAAAACAACTATATTTAATCCCACTTCCCACCCAGCTATAAGTACAATTCTCCACCACTAGCTCAATCTCCCAAATCTCTGCCTTTGATCTTCTGGCAAAAATCTACTTGACATCTATAATCTTTACAAAAACTGCAGTTAATGTCTATACTCACACTCTGTACTAAAGCCCTGGAATATGATCCTTGCACCAGTCAAAACAATATATTTAACATGTATTTATTCAAGTTGAAACTAAAATAATTCCTCTCTGATTCCTTGCTTTGCATTTGCTGCTCTCCAGGCTAAATTATTCTCGTCTAATGCCGAAGTACATCCTATCGGTCGTTTTCCTTGTTTTTATTTCTCTTACACTTATTTCCCTTACTCTTAATCTTGTTTTGCTTATTATTTCTCTTGCCTGTAGTATCTAATCCAGTTTTTTTTGTAACAAATACATTTTCTCACTCTCCCCTCTCTTCTTCTCCTCCTTCTTATCCACTATTTGAATTTTCCACTCTAACTTTTGCTTTATGCATGAGTAAAAAACTCTTACATTTATAACATAACACCACCTTTCATTGCTACATGTTATTGTATTTATCTTGTTTTAATGATGGTATATATGTATTATTCCATGTCATATGTGTATTTTCTGGTCTTCATTTTCCGGTCTTCATTTTCCTTTCTTTTTTTTTTTTGGGGGGGGGGGGCTTTTCTCCCCAATTAACTGTAGAAAACAGATAAAAATATTCAGTCAGACATTCCCAGTAATCAAACATCAATAAGTAAATAAATACATAAACAAATATAGTGATCATAAGCTAGTAATACAAGCACTGTTGATTCCACAGCACATGTAAAATATATAAAATAATTCTGCAAGGCAGGCATCCAAATGTACAGGGTAAGAACCAAACCACAGTACAACTAATGCCTGAGGCAGAAGAATGATATCTGTTACAAGGTCAACTGACAATAATACAAAACTAAATCAATACATGGGTTCATGTAGCTATTTTTCATTTACTATAACTAACAGGGCTAATAGATTGTCAACAGATGATGCCACTAAAAAGACAGTGAAGATCAGAATTAAAAAAAACAATGTTGTACTTCATGAAGTCCAGAGAAAACATTCAGAAAAAAATCTGTATTCTGGCTTTGACTCTGCTTAGTAGCAGTCATAATTGAATTTACAGACTAAAACTGAAATTGTTCAATGATCAATTCTCTGAAAATGAAATCCGTTTGAGTTTAGTAGGTATACACATTCACTTACATTGCAGATAACATAGAACTAATGTGTGTTTGTGTGTGTATATAAATCATGTTCTGAAGTATAAATGAAAAAAAATCTTAAATAGCAATATATAAAATGAAATACAATACATGTTTTCATCTGAGAGTAAATAACACATTTTTACACTGTACTATAAAGAAAGTTTCAGGCAGTTTAAAAAGTCTACTGATTTGTCATTATTTAAATGAACCAGTCTGCTTGTAGAAGGCAAACCTTAGTACATGTTGTCTAGTCAGCTAGATGCAAACCATTTACAACTTAGTGATTATGTAAATAGAAACATTAATTAATGAATGTATCCATTACTATAATAGTGTTCAGCCATAAATTAGCAGCAACAAAAACAAATAGGTTTAAACAGTTAAATTATTTGCTACCTCTTATTAAGAACAGCTTTGAATGTTAAATGTTCACATTCTTGCAGCAGGGCATTGAAACACTCAAAGCTGTCTGCCACTTATATTCATTAAAATTATGTGGGCTTTCTGTGTCAAACCAACAGATGGCAGATGCCACATAATCCACTACCTAAACAAAAAATGTCTTAACATTATTTCAAGGCAGAGAATGACAATACAGATGAATAGTATCATTTCTCTTTTTTATAAAATGAAAAAAGTAAAACAAATGCATTAGTTTATTCTTTGGGAAGTCATCTAGCCTAGGGAACTACTACTTTGACAATACACCACTAAGAATATATCCAGTTGTTCAGGATTTGGGAACTTACGTTGACACTGACCTAACTTTTGACCAACATGTGTCTATTGTTATAAGAAGGTCCTGCTATATTGCACAGCTTACAAACAAAGGGACTGTGTTTAGATCTAGGGATGTTATTGTCCCCATTTAAGCAGCCCTCATCAGGCCACTCATTGAATATAATGCCCCCTTTAGGATGTATCTGCCAAGACACATGCAACAACTGGACACCCATAAAGATATCTTACTAAAAGCATACAAGGCCTAAACAACATGTCCCACATGGACCAACTCAAAGCCCAGTCACTATTTTCAGTATCCTACAGACTGCTAAGGGGTGATCTTCATATGGTATGCAAGGCTTCTTTTGACCCATTACTGATGGATTTAGTGCACATCAGCTAGTCAAATGACATTAGAAATACTTGGGCTAGGGATCTAAACCTCTTCTGCAACATCAACAGAATAGTTTGGAGGGACAGGTATATCTCACAAGGGACACCATTGCTGTGCAACAGACTCACAATCTATATAAAACAAAGTTTATCTCTATCTATTTTAAAGCACGACCATGATCTGTGGATGGGAAACAGAAAAATTATCCAAGGGCTGCACCCTGTACTACTAATGAACAGATTCCTCATCTAAATGCTTTAATCCATGCATGGGCATTCTCAAATTACCTGTGGTATGATCCTAGTTTTTCTCATTAAGGGTAATATATAATTATCAACCATGGGATGAGTAAGGCCAATTTATAACCAAATGGGATAGGTTATTTTTAGTACAAAATGAGAAACTGGCTGAGCTTAAAATAAATTGGCACCCTTCCCACTGAGGAATAAAAAAAAGGCTTCCTCCAAAGACAAAAAGGCTAGAAAGTGTTGCAATATTTATAGGATCATAGGAGGTTACTAGACTACTGATCCTGAGGCCCTTATAAGCCTAGCCAAGAGTTTATCCCATGTTTAGACAAATCAGCACCTGTTGCCCCTGTCCAGCAGGGACATGGGTGAAATCCCAGGGCTATATTTTCTGTTTCCCATCCAGTTATCCAGGTTGCGCTTAAAAAGGGACAAAGAGGTACTCTGCTTGATGTGGAGTGGGAGTCTATTCCATATATGGGGGAGTCTCTGGGACACAAATCTGTCCCACAAACAAGTCATGTTGATGTCACAGACCAGATTGAGGCCGTGCATGTGGATTACTCGAGTACAGCTTGACTTGCAGATATGCAACAGTCCCATCAAGGTGGGGTCTGTGAATGCCTTGTATGCCAGACAGAGGTCACCTCTGAGGAGTCTGTAGGAAACTGAGTAAAGGGATAGGTTATAAGCTACAAAGTATATATTTCCTCTCGCCTTTGTTCAGAAGCTATGTCAAATATTTGTTACAGAACTACACATTGTAGCAGGAGTCTCTTAAATCTTTCAAACAGTCACAACATGAATGTGGCTATTTAAATGATTATTAAAATGCGCTCTATACATTAATGGATCATGCACTGAATTGTAGGAACTGAACTCACCCCATAGCAACTTTCGCCTAGGAGATCCAATCTGCAGGACCCACCCTAGGTACATCACCTTTTAAGGAAAGCACCTCAGGGCATCTACCTTGACCTGGCCAAAGCATATGACACAATACTTCACTCGGGTATCATTGACAAATTTAAGAGGTTAAGTACAAACCCTTATGTCACCCAGTGGAAAGCCGGCTGGTTCACAGAGAGGACCCAGCAAGTTAAAATTGGGGAGTTCTCCTCTACAAAAGGGCCAGTCACAAGCGGAGTCCCTCGGGGATCGGTCCTGGGACAGATCCTGACTTGTGGCTGATTAAATTTGCAGATGATTGTTAATTAGGAGTTGTCATTGAATTGCCTACTGACACAAATGTTGTCCAGAAAAGGATGACACAGACAAATAACAGGTATCAGAGCCATGGACTAAAACAAAATGCAAAGAAAAGCTTAATAGTTTCCAGGAAGGCATTCACCACTGTTAACTACTATATTGACAACACACCCTTAAAAGTTGATCCAGTAGTCAGGGACTTCAGAACACACATAGACAGTAATCTAGCCTTTGGCCAGCATCTGTCTATAGTAGTGAGAAAATCATTCTATGTTGCACAACCTATAAACAAAGTTATGGCATCTAGGTCCAAGGAACTCATTCTTCCACTGTATTTGACATTCATCAGACCTATCATTGAGTACAATGCCCTGTATATCCAACAACTGGAATGTCCACAGAAGTTCCTCACTAAAATAATACAAGGCATAAGTAACATGTCCTATGCTGACTGTCTGAAGACTCTATTCCTGTATTCTGTCTCCTACAAGCTGCTGAGGGAAGATCTATGCATGACCTTCAGCACATTGTCAGACCCTACTATGATGGACTTCCTGCATATCTGCAAAAGAAACAACACCAGAATTACCCATTCTAAAAACTTAAATCATGACTGTGATATAAATAGAACCTTCTGGAGAGACAGTTATATATTTTATTTATTTTATTTATTTATTTATTTAACATTTGTTTACCAGACTGGACAACTAGTGTCCATTTTCAGCGAAGTCCTGGAGAGAAAAGCTCCAGAAAAATGTTACAGCGTATGAACAATATAGATAATAATCAAGTTACAGATGTAGAAAGGTTAACATGCTAATAATACAGAGATAAGTACAGTCATGTGTTCTCACACTTTGTAGATATGCAGAATTTTAGTATAGTATAGACATACAAACAATGTTTACAGTATGTACAAAGAGAGAGGGTGTAATACAGTATCGTGTTTGACTAAAGCATAGGGGGTACCCTTATTCATATATCCCAGAGACTATCCCTTTTCTGGAACAGGCGCCCCATCCATGTGAAGCAGAATTCCTAGCTAACCCAATTCAAGTGTAACTTGGACAACTGGTTGGGAAACAGGAAATTCATCCCTGGTTTGGCATCTATGTCTCTAATGGACACCGGTAGCCAGTAAATGGTTAATCTTCCAGACCCAGCTAGTAAATGTTTCACCTCCCAAGACTCTGCCTACACTTATCAAGGACACCAGAACTTGTCAGAGATTTGGGATGCATGGCTAAGTTTAAAAAGGCACATGTGGTTATTAGCCTAGTAAACGCCTATGAACCTACGAACCTAAATGTATGGTATGAATGTTATCTCTCTCTCTCTCTCTCTCTCTATATATATATATATATATATATATATATATATATATATATGTGTGTGTGTGTGTATGTATACAGTATGTATATATATATATATATATATATATATATATATATATATATATATATATATATATATATATAAGATATGTATCCATGTCTACTTCAAAAGATTGAAAGTCCACAGTATTGAAGAGAAAATCGTGGAGAAGATAGCATCGAAACCTCACTTCAGCAAATGACCAGATCATCAAATCCATTCCCAGGGTAAGTAACCACTCACCCCACAACTATTGAAAATGAAACTGTACCATACACGCACCCCCCTTAACTAAATATACCAACTCTGAGATCACACTACAGTTGGGAAAAGGGCAAAGTCCACCATGTATGCCAACATGTTACTTACCATGGGAATGGGTTCTATGATCTGGTCTTCCACTGAAGTGAGGTTTCTATGCTTTTGTCTCGACAATTTGGTCTTCAGTATTGTGGGCTTTTACGGGGTCTACCTGAAATCATCGAAAGCCCACAATATATATATGTGTGTGTGTGTGTGTGTGTGTGTGTGTGGTACTTTTTGTTAAAAAATGTGGCTTGGTTCTTTTTAATGATAACAAAAACTAGAAATGGTGCAGTGTGAGAAAACAGACTCAAAACATAAAAAGAAAATTAAAAACATGCACTGCAATGAGGGCATAGATAGTTAAAAACCCACCTTTATTAAAACACAATGCCAGTATTAAGTACTTTCATCCCTACAGCCTGGGACTTCATCAGAATATACGATTACCCTTTACAGTTTAAATATCCCTGCATCAGCCACAATAGGTTAATTAATGCTCCAGTCATTTCCCTAAGATCACTGTGCAGTAACCCATTTTGAAAAAAACACAAGCAGAAAAAAAATTAAGAATAAAAACAAAAAGTGTAACAAAAATTGAACGCATTGATTTTGCAGTAAACTTCTGAATTTAGGAACCCCCTAAACCAACATTTTATCATTTTAAAACTCTGCAGTATAAAATAAAAATTGTAAAAAATATTACTGTCTATTGGCTCTTTCATGCAACACAGGCAAGATGGAAATTATATAATTTAAACCCGGGGGAGCATAGCAGCCAGTCTTAATTGCCACTGAGTTTCCTTCTTCCTTAAAATATTTTTCCAATCACCCATTGGTTAATTTTAATGCACTCCAGAATACCAAAGGTAAACTTAGTATACCCATAACATATCAAAGAATGTTTATATAGGGCATTTTTCTTTTTCTTCAATATTGATATCATATTGCTCCTATATTCTAGTCCTCAGTGCACGCTCAGTTTTCCCACATAAAACACCTACATTTTTCACACTGAGCCAGATAGACTACTTTACTGGTGGCACAACTCCCCTTCTGGAAAATAATTCTGCTCCTCATTGTGTTCTCAAGGGTTATTTCCACCTCCCTAGTAATATATTAACACCGATTACAACTCCCACAGGGCCTGGTGCTCTTCTTATGATCTACAGTTATGCTGGTTTTAAACTCTAAGAGCCTTTTAAAATTCGCATCTGTTTTATTAATGAAGGACGGCCCATCACACAGTGTTTTCCAAATTTCTGGATTGACCTTAAAGATGTTCCAGTTCTTTTTGAAAACATTTTTTATTTCTCTAAAAAGGTGGTTGCATTATAACACACAAGCTTTGTCAAACTTTTTTGAAGTCCCTAATTTCCCATTTGGATCATTCACAATACCTATACCCAACAAGGGCTTGTATTGTTCCCCCAACTTACTGTAAACTTCCTCAAGAATCTGATATACCAGCTTTTTTTTTGGATATTCTCTCTCACAAAACATAACCACACCCCTGAGCCTATCCCAGCCCTTCAGAATCTTCCAGTTGGTCCATGCTTAGTACAGTCCTCTAAACCAGTAACTATAGCTAATAAGCTAAGAGCTACTAAATGAAAACTGGCTGCTATAGGTGCTTTCTTTCATTAGCTCAACAAGACATTACATAACACAATATCACACATGCTGCCCAATGTCGCGACTCTTGAGAGAGATTCATGAAGGAAGGTCTAATGGAGAGATGATAAGTCAGCACGAAAAGGAGAGTAGTATTGCTGGAAGTGACTTCATCCTCAAGCATTGGTGATTACCTTCATGAGGTGGACCCTGTTTTTCACAAAATCTCACCAAGACAACACTGATATGTAGACTGTATTTTATATATCATATAACATGGACAGAAGTAAGTTAAAAAGTAAAGAAAGATATCTGGGTGCATAAAACCCAGGACAAAAATGTGCCCAATCCTTGTAGGTGCACTGGTGCCAGAAATGGAAAAGATGACAGTCTAGAATCCTCTAGACACAGAAACATTCCTACAATGGGGATTAGTGAGGCCTTGGGGATAAGGAGGACTGAGCACGCCCCCATCCCCATTATAGAAGGAAGTCATTGTCCACAAAAATCATAAAAACTGATAGGCCAAAAAAGATCCATAATGATGATAGAGTGGACTACTGAGGATAAGAAAGAAATTATGTATTGTTACTATTATGCAAAAAGCCCCAAATTTCATGATAGAAGCTAGACAAAAATATTAAGAAAAATTAGAGGAAATAAAAATACTTCCACAAGAAAACATTGAGAAGCTATAAATAAAAACTTGTCTACATTAATACAACAGATTTATGAAAAACATTATACAGACCAAGAAACCTTGGGCCATTAAAAAAAGAAGCTACTGAGGAGGTCCAGCAATATAAAGAACAAAATCTAGACACTTTTGAAAAGAAAAAAAAAAGAAATATGGGAAAGGGAAAGAAAGAGAGATCTGATATGATCCAATATTTATGCAAAGGAGAAAGCTAAATTAATCAATTCAAAAAGGCAGCCTGAAAGATATTCAAAGAGAAATATAGGCAAAGGCATCCAGATATGGAAAAATTCACAAAAAAAAAATAATAAGATCACAAAGAGGGAATGTAGAACAGAAGATTAGTAAAGTATAAGTTAAAAAAACAGAAGATGGAGTTTTGGAATGCTTCTGAAGTGAAGGATTTAGTGCAGAAAGTCTAACACAGGTTATATCACACCATGATGAACAACAAGTCCCCAAAATAAGGAGGTACAGGAGGAGTAGGAGACATCTGAAGAAGAAACATGGACATGGAAAAGAAAAGGATTTAATATGGTTCACTATTTATGCAAAGGAGAAAGCAAAACTAATCAATACAAAAAAGAGCAGCACCAAAGATATTTGAAGAGAAATACAGGCAAAGGCATCCAGACATGGAACATTTTATAATACAAATAATAGAAAAACAAAGAGGAAACATTGAAAAGAGGATTAGTAATGGAGAAGTTAAAGAAATAGAAACTGAGGTTAGGGATTACCTGCAAAGTTAAGTATTTAGTGTAGAAAATCTCAGATAACATCACAGCAGGATAGAGCAATGGATTCCCAAATTAAGGAGAAACCAGTGAAATGGGAAACATCTCATTAGTTGCCATATGAAGATACTGTGGAGCCTTTCATAGAAAGCCAGTACAAATGTTCAGTTGAAGTTGCGCAGGAAGAGGAGGAGCAGGAAACTATGGCAGCACTGACACAGTCAATATTGTGGAGTTATAGGCCAGTGAGCTCCCATATGAACAAGCAATGGAAGACAAGGGATGAAACTGAAGAGAATATGGCATAGGAAGATGCTATGGAACTTTCTATAGAATGTTCACAGGAAATGGAGAACAAAGATTGTGACCTCAGTTTAGAAGGAAATAATCTAAGAGAAGAGTTGCTTGATTTAGTAGAAATGGACAGGCATATAAAGATAAATGAAAGACTTAAACAACAGAAAGTCAATAAAACCCATAAAGTTAGAAGTTTGATAAAAGAAATGAACACAGTAATTAAAACTATCCATAGATATTCATGTGATGTAACAGAAGTAAAAAGGGTACATTACTGTGCAGCTAAATTAGTAACAGATAATGTCTTGCCACAAAAATATGTCCTAGTAATGAAAAGAAATGACTGAAATCGAATGCCATCATGGCATCAAATAAAACTATAAAGCAAATAAGACAAGAAATGTCACTGTTAGAAGAGCATAAAAGTGGGAACAGATCAACAAAAAAAAATCAAAGATAGACATGATAAAAGCAATGTGCAATATCAGAACAGATCAGGATCTATCATGCACTGTCACAAATAATAAACTAAAAATATCAGCACAGGCAGAAATACTTAGAAGATATGCAGATAAATATAATGGCAAAATGCAAAATAAGCAATTTATTGATGAACAAAAATATTTTACAGAGAATTGGAAAACAAGGCAAAAGGAATTGAAACACCATCAAAAAAAGAAGAAATAGAAACATTTTGGACAAATATCTATGAAGATCCTGTGGAACATAACAAAGATGCTAAGTGGAAAGAATAAGAATTTGAAATGTACAAGATATGAAATGGGATTAAGTAAGAGCCAGAGAGATTGAAACAAAGTTAAGAAAAGCTCCTAAATGAAAACCCCCAGGCCCAGATGCAATATGGAACTTCTGGCTAAATGTATTAACATCTTTAGATGAAGAGTTAGCCATGAGTAATAACTATTTATATGTGCACACAGAACATACACAAGCCTGGTTAAAAACAGGAAAAACAATACTTCTACTTAAGAGTGAACCTGCAAGCTATCCTAAAAACTATAGACCAATAACTTGCCTCTTGACAAAGTATAAGCTATACATTGGAATTGTTGCTGACAGAGTTTACAATCATTTAGAAGAAAACTCAATCATGGCAATAGAACAAAAGGGGAATAAAGTCATACAGAACAAAGATCATTTGCTGTTAAATAAAGGCATAATGGAGAACTGTAAAAAGGGAAAGAATTTAAATATGGCATGGATAAACTACAAAAAATCATTTAAAAATATCCCACATTCACAGATAACAGAGTGCTTAAAAATGTTTAAGATACAGCCTACAGTGATTGATTATATTACAGCAACCAAGAAACAGTAGCAAACCACTTTGCAGTTAAGCCATGATGTAGAGCAAATTATTATTCTAGGGATAAAAATTCCAGGGGGAATATTCCAGGGTGACTCTCTGTCACAGCTGCTCTTTTGTCTTGTCCTTAACCCATTAAGCTGTCTACATAACAGATTAGGTCAAGGCTACAATTTGGCTCCCAGAAAACAAGAAAGTGTAAATACTTCTCAGCTTCTATTTGTAGATGATTTAAAACTGTATAGTTCATCAGATGAGGAACTGAAAGCACAACTGCAAGTAGTCAAATCTTTTTCAGATTATATAAGAATGTTATTTGGTCTTGATAAATGTGTAATTGAACCTTTAAATTAGGAAAGCTGTAGCAGCAAGAAAACATCAGTTTAGGACAGGAAGGTGATATGAAAGAACTTGAGCAACAGGGAGTATATGAATATTTGGGAATTAGTGAAGGATCAACAATAAAACATGAATAAATGCAAATAAAACTTAGAAAGGAATATTTTAGAAGACTAAAGTTAATACTGTTAAACAGTGTTGACATCTGGGAACAAAGTCCAAGCTATAAACCAATTTGCTCTTCCTGTCCTCACTTACAGTTTCAGAGTGATTGACTGACCCAAAAAGGTGTTGTATAGGTTGGACAGAATGCTTCATGCTTATCGAATGATCTATAAAAATCAGTGCATACCAAGACTATATATTCCTCATTCTGAAGGAGGTACGAGCCTCCACGAAACTGATTACATGTATAGATCTGCAATAATTGGACTACATACATATCTGGTGACCTCTCAAGACTCAAATTTAATGAAAGTTTTGAAACATGAGGAGAATAAGTCTATAATGACATCCCTGCATATTTTAGCAGAAGCATATTGTTGTCAAACAGAAATGGAAATTAAACCAGAAGTAGATAATAATCAGGCAGCAGATGAATGTGCCAAAAACCTAAAGAAAGAATATAAGGTGAAGGATCAGATGAGAGGCAAGAAATTTGGAAAATTCATAAATATAGTTACACGTATAGAAAACTCTTGGAACAACCTCATGTTTATCAGGATCAAGTGCAGGAATGCTTAAGGAGAAGTGAATTTAGTAAATTTAAAGCAAAATATGAAAGGTTAATATCAGTAACCCAAGATAGTGGACTGCATATATGTTGATTTACAAAGTCCATTGAACATGTGGGAGAAACAGATAAATGTAGGTTTTGTGAAACAGAATTGGAAGCAGTTACACATCTTGCTGCTCGTTGTGATATACTGATGGCAGAAGGATTGTATACTGAAAGGCATAATAATGTGGCAAGACTGTTGCACTGGAGACTGTGCAAATATTATAGTAGTGAAGTAGGTGAAAAACACTGGAAACATGAGCCACAAAACATCATAGAAAATGTTGAAGTTTATATCACATGGGATCATTTGTTGCCAACACTTCAAAAAAATAGATGTGAGAAAACCAAATATAGTAGGTCATGACAAGACGATAAAAGTAGCATTGATTATTGAAATTGCTACACCCAGTGACTACAGTGTCTTATGTACAGAGAGACACAAAGTCATAAAATACCAGGATATGCAGGCAGAAATGAGGGCAATGAGGAAGAAAATTACCCAGACAGTTTCAGCAGTAGTAGGAGCAACGAGTTTTCTAAAAAAAAATTACAATCATACTTAGATATGTTACTGATAACTTGTAACTTTGTGTGAATTGCAAAAGGAGTCATTACTGGGCACACTGTGGGTGCAGCAAAGACAACAAGCACTTCTGGCTAACATCAAAGACTGAAATAATACTAATTTCATGAACTTTAATCATACTTTGATTTAGGAATGGGGTCCATTCTCATCATTGTATTAGATATCCAAAAAACTTGGATAAATTAAAAAGGAGAAGCAAAATGCTAAGGAGCTGACATATGAACTTTCAGTGTATGGAGACCAGGAATTCCACCAAATCAAGCCAGCTATTCCTCACAAAGCTATCTACAGTCCTCTGGGATATGTGTGGGTGAATCTTATGTTTCTGGGGCCACCTGTAATATTTGTAGACCAGCAAATGAGAAAGATTGTCGGCAAGACCATTATAAACACTAGGGATTGACAGGAAAAATAACTAAAGTGGTACACCAGCTATGCAGGAGCAATAACCTTTGCAGGGACTGGACCAAAACTGATCTGGAAGATTTTTTTAAGCTTGTATGTTGACTTGGTTGAAAAATAACTGTGTTTTTGCACAATTCATCCTGCCAGACCACTGTTGTCTCATAAATTGGCATGAGTTCCAACTGGTAATGTGTTTTTCCTCTCCATGGACAAGGGGGATGGCCAAAGAACAAAGAACTGGTACAAGGAAGAAGAAGCTCTCATGCCATGTCCCCTTGCTGCAGCTGTAAACATTTGAAAATAATCAGTCTTCTCCCAATCATCTTGCTAAATGAAGACCCATTAAAGTCAATAAAGAGATTGGGCCACAAGCAAAGGTCTGATTTCACCAATCTCCTGACCTTAACCCCACTTTTTTAAGATTTTTCACAAATCAGATTAGCTGTGGATCTAATGCATTTCCTCCTAAGAGCCACTACCCTGCAGAAGAAATTGATGAGGCATTCGAGCTCCATACTGCTCTACTTCTGCCTTCTTAACAGCTAGAAAATCCTTGAGAGCTGCCATCAACTGAACCACTTTTGCATGAGGTAGTCTATATGAGGAGGATTCCAAATCCAGATCCAGAACAAGGTAAAACTGAAAACTTAACTGGACCTTCCATTTTTTGAATGACAAAGGAACCCCCAGTTACTGGCACAGCTTCATAAACTTATCCAAACTTTCTCACATCCCATGCATCCATTTCTCCACAACCAAAAATGATCTACAATGATCAATGACAACTGCCTGGGAACTCTTCATTGCCAACACCACTGTAATGTTGTGCTTCACTTTCCAAAGGTAGCATACTTCACAGTGCAGCCTGTGGGCATGGCCAATCAAATTAAAAAACAACAGCCAGACATTGCCAAACAATAACCAGTCTTGTGCACAAGCTGGGAACAAGGTAAAAGCTGATTTGATATCTATTTGAGTGAGCCAGAGGTCATTAAACTGCTGAATTATTTGTGTTGCTCTGTCTATGAGAGATTACTACACCTTAACCTCATGTTAGATGATGCAGTCATTCATAGACAGCACTTTCCGGAACAGTAGGGAATGAACTAAATGCAGTGCAGCCTTCCTCTTTTGAGAAATACATCCCAGTGGACTTCTAAATAATTTAAATGGGGTGACTGAAAAGGTGTGAGTGTGTGTGTGTGTGTGTGTGTGTGTGTGTGTGTGTGTGTGTGTGTGTGTGTGTGTGTGTGTGTGTGTGTGTGTGTGTGTGTGTGTGTGTGTGTGCACAATAGAAATGAGGACTTTGAGAGAGGGCTCTTGAAAATGAAGACTGATTTTTTACTTTTAGGGGCTACAATGCCAAATAAATTAATAGTATATTTGATACTGTTAGGGCTGATAGGATAAATACTGGGAGACCATACTTTTCAACACCACCCAGATGTGATGATATCACATCCAAATCTAATAGAGATGACAAATGAAGTACGATCTTCTTTGGGTTAACATACTCTAGTGATGACAAGAAAATTAGAGATGTTATTTATAAACACTGGACACTATTACACACAGATCAGGACATACATAGGATTGTTGGTGATAAACCATCTTTTGGATACAAGAACAAGAAATCATTAAAACATAAGTTATGTTATCCCAAATCAACCAACCAACTAAATAGGACAATGTCTGGTTATGGGATAAGGAGATGTAACTGCTCCTATTGCATGTATATTGATGTGTCTGGGTCATTCACACATCCCAGCACTAACAGGGAGTTTTCACATTTGCCCTCAGCTGATTGTAATTCAAAAGACCTTCCCCGGGATTCATATAGCTTGCGCCATGCGCCATAGTAGCGTCGGCGATCTAGCGGCAAATATGGCCACTAAGTGATTCAGGTAAGAGCTGTTCCACACGCACTACCAGCATACGGCAGAGCTGCACAGCTCCCGGTGCATGTATGCTAATTACCCCATGCACAGCAGTGTAGCATGCAAATGAAGGAATATAGTGATTCATGAAGTGGTGCAGGCGTAGCGTAAGCATGTAGAAATGTAAACCAAAAAAAAAGGTTTACATTTTGTCAAACATAAAATCGGACCCATGAAAGTGGACCAAACATACGTATTATAATGTTAATATATGCCAATGGCTAAATATATAGCCAATGGCATAAAATAATATGCACAACATATAAAAAATCACATTTAATGTCATGGCCACACCAAAGCAAAGTAAAACCGCAGTACATTGGTGTGCAAATGGGATCACAAGGAAAATATATTTAGATGTCATAAAACTGCAATGTAACGCAATTCATGATATCCCCATAATAGTCAATAGCATGCATGCTACACCACAACCATGGTGCAATGGTTGCTAAGGGTCTGTGACAGTGTTCCATGTGGTAACTAGGAATTAGCAGTCAATGCCATGCAAATGAGTCAAGTAATACTGAATTGCAAATGCCCCGCTGGTGTAAGGATGTACCACACAGCATAGTGGTACAACACCGAGGAGTGGCCTGGAGGTAAATATGACATCAAGAGAAGGGCGCGCAACCGTAGCTGTAAGCACATTGGATCTTTGCTAATCCATGTTTTGTGTTGCTAAGCAAAGCTGCAGGATAGGGGTGTGGAAGTACCCATAGCTTTGCTTAGCTGAGAGGACACAAGGTAACCGAAAGTTCATGTGAATGTGGATGAAAACGCACATGAAACCCGGTAAACAGCTGTGCGCGGCATGCACCACAGCTGAAACAGGAAGGATATGGGAAGACAATAAGGAAATGCTGCAGCATGGTAACTGGAGTACAAATGAGTAATTAATACCTAGAAACTCACAGTGGGCCATAGGCAACAGCAAACAAGGCTGCTAGCAGCTGAAGGTGCCGTAGAGCAAAGAAAAGAGAACTGTCACAGCAGAACAAAGCAAATTTGCAGTAGATCAGCTACATAACACATTTCCCAACACAATCCTGGGTTGTGAAAGCAAAAAACAAGAAAGGCGGCAGCTGGATGCATGCCTGAAAATGGGAGGGGAATCGGGTTAAAAATAGAAGTAAAGGGCAAAAGATGAATCACGGCAGACAAGCGTAAGTCAACACCAAAGGCCCCACAATAGCAGTACCTGTTGTAAAACCAATAATTAAGATACCCTGCAGCTGGAATAGCACAAACACACCCAATTACACCAGCATCATCCATTGCACAATAGTATAAGGTGTGAAAGCCCCACACACACACATGTGTATTCCCAGACACTCTGCACCATTGGTGTATACAGACAGGGAACTTTTAATATGTACATGTTAGGGGCCACCATAGCTTTGATTCACCAGCATGTGTTGGAGACTGACGGTGGTGTTGAGGATGATGCAGACACCATCTCAGGCACCGGAGGAGGAGAAGAGTGTTCAGACCCAGGGTAACCTAATGTTAATGGTTAATGGTAATGTTACATGATCTGGAGATAGTAGAGCATTACAGTGTGGAGAGGGACATCATACAGCAACTTGTTGAGCTGTGCCAGCCATGCCTCAGAGCCAGAAGTAACAGAGGGGAACCCATCCCAGTGGACACGAAGGTATGTGTAAGCTTGAGAATGTTAGCCACAGGTACCTTCCAAAGGCCAATGGGGGATATCATGGGGATCTCACAGACATCAGCATCCAGTGTACTCCACCAGTTCCTGGATGCCATGTTACCACATGCCAATGAGCACATATACTTCCCCCGAATGCAGGAGGAGTTGGCCAGCAATATGCGTTTCTTCCACCATGTGGCAGACTACCCGGAGGTACTGGATGCAATAGATTGCACGCACATACACATCAAGTCACCACCCAGTGAGCAGGGTAGGTGCTACATAAACCGCAAGGGATTCCCCTGCATCAACTGCCAGATTATGTGCAATGCCCAGGGCATTATCATGGATGTATGTGCTGGCAGCCCTGGAAGCTTATCATGACTCCCACATCTGGCATGCCCCACAGCTGTATCAGGTATTTGCCAGGGGGGACATCCCATATGGCCACCTGGTGGGGGATGCTGGCTATGCACTGGAACCATGGATGATGACTTCCATCAGAAATGCACACACAGCCACGCAAGAACACCATAATGAGGCACACGCAGAAACCGGAATCATCAGAGAGTGCATGCTTGGGATGCTGAAATCACAGTTCTGTTGCTTGAACATATCTGGTGGAGCCTTGCAATACTCTCCAGAAATGTGTGCCCACATCTTCATAGTATGTGCCATGCTACACAATATGATCCTGTGGAAACAGCTGTGGCAGGGACAGAATGGTGAAGGCCCTGAATGCCCACCACCATTGTCAAGGGACCCACAGGCACAGGGGGACTCAGACCACGAACACCCTGTGCTAGCCCCAGTAGGCAGATGGAGGCATGCCAGGTATGCCTATGCCTTGGCAAAGAGGGAATGTATAGCACACACACTGACAGTGTAGGCACTCATGGACTGACACCCTTCTCCACCTGCACACACAGCAAACATGGATGGCAGACACACGCGACCACCTATAAATTGTCATGTATAGGTGGTCTACTTTGTGCATTCTACATAGGTAGCACTCAACTGTTTTACACGCAACCACCATTGGCACAAGGTAAGTCAATGCCTAAACAGTAAATGAAGCTATCAGCATGTGTCCATACTGTATGTACAGGTTCATAGATACATAGGTAGGTACATGCCCAACTGCCAAGGCCACTCATAATCATAG
Source organism: Protopterus annectens (assembly GCF_019279795.1). NCBI lineage: Eukaryota > Metazoa > Chordata > Ceratodontiformes > Protopteridae > Protopterus > Protopterus annectens. The sequence continues at coordinate 815,508,737 of NC_056735.1, read as the reverse complement.
GCAAAACGTGTCTGCTGGTGCCAGCCCATCAATTAACTAACTGTGCCTCTGTGGAGCAGAGCCAATTGGGGGATCCCTGGGGTGTAGCCACTGTTCACCACCCACTCTGAAAGGATTCCCAGAGTGTTAGTGAGGGCTTTTGTATAATGTAATCAGGGATGTAGTTCCAAATAATGGGGAGTATCCCTGACAGGAGTCTTCGCAGATGTGTACATGTTACATAGTATACCTTAAACACAGTTTCCATATATAGGTAGTTCTCCACAGAATAATAAACATGTGGAACACACAACCACTGAAATGTGCATTAATCACCCTTGCACTACCAGTGCCTGCTCTGAGAGGTAAGATATCACTGCCAGGATTAAAACACGCAACCACATGCACATTCATCACAATAACGTACCACTAAGCTACCTGAGATGTACCATTGGCAGTCGTGTATACTGACAGGATAAAACATAAAAGGTAGGAATGTGTTGAAATAGGACAAACCGGCATGTACCTAATGAAAGGTGTATGCTATATGTACATATATATATATATATATATATATATATATATATATATCATCATATATATATATATATATATATATATATATATTTATATATATATATATATATATATATATATATATATATATATAGAGAGAGAGAGAGAGAGAGAGAGATATGTTGATATATGGGGATATACATATATATGTAGATATATTGATAGGTTAACAACATCTACATAACCATGGAGGCACATATAAATGGGGTATCTACCATATACCGACTGCTTTACATACCGACGAGTGTAATCCCGAGGCTTAAGGTCCGAAAGAACATAGTACTGAAACACCAGATGCACGAGGTGTAAACTCCTGATGTTAATGGACAGTTAGTCAGTGCTTCTGGTGTTGCAGTTCAGGTAGGTTACTGTGTGTAAGTGTGTTTCTTAGGGCTGTAGTGTGTGTTCTCTGTGTGGTGTGTGTTCTTGGGGGACTGTAATGTGTGGGTGTGGGTTAGCTTTGTGCGTCTGTTTGCACAACCTAGGAGGTAGAATATTAAAGTAGGGTGTGGTGTGGGGGGCGCAGACACCTACATGGGGGGTGTAGGGGGGCTTGGCCACCTGCTCATATGTAATGTAGTATGGTTTGTTTGGATGTGTTGGGTAGCAGTGTCTGTGTGTGCGTATGTGTGTTCCATGTTCGTGTCACTTTCGTGAGTTACTGTCGATGTCAAGTAATGTGGGGTAATGGAGTCTGGTCCCGGTACTGTGTGCATCCGAACTCTGTGGTTTTGGGATTCCATAGGTCTCCCGTATACAGAGGTTGATGTCCTCATATATGTGTATAACATAGATCATAGCAATCACACATTCCCCCACTACCAACCTTTATGAACAAAGGATATGGAGAGTATAAGCCTATGCACTATTACAAATATGTGCTATGGACATTAGACTTTGCAAGGGACACTCCCTCTTTGGGCTGTTGTTTCCTGACCAAATATATTAAATGTGGCAAATGTCCTAGGACTGGAGGACATAATTATGTCCCATATGTACTGTAATAGTTGCATACAATAGTTATTTCTGTATCTAAAATACCTACATGTTACAGGAAACAGGATAAGCAACTAAACTGCTACAAGAATAAGCTTATATTTAGGCAAGAAACGAAAGTTATATCCCTTGTACTGACAGTGGGTTTGTGTCAGCCTGTAAAATCAGATGTGTGTCCCAAAAAGGTCCCACTATGGCCATATGAAAAGGTGGCAACCCTAGCCAAAGAGGGTCAGTCACCAGCACAACTATGAAGACTGCAAGTACCTATGACAGAAATACACAGCTATCATGTAGCAACACATTGTTACATTCAGATGTATTACCGAAGGGATTCAAGGACTTACATCACCTGCATGCTATACAGGAACCACATAACAGTGTCTTAATGAATCAGCCTGCAATTACCATTGTATTAGTCCACAAACGGATAGGTGTTCAAATAGGGAAGGAACCCTCATGCACATAGCAATTATGTATAAAAGCAGTTCCTACACACCTGCATCTGCTATGCACACCCATCAACATCACCCCCACACCCAAACATATTACAATACAAACTGCAATAACATCACAAATCATTCACTCACTGTACGACATCTGCAGAAACCTTAACATACCTTGTCAGAGACACACTAACATGGCCCTATGTGAAATAGCTGCTGTTATACAATGGAACAGCTGCTGATGTGACAGGGTTTGTTTGCACTAATCCCATTTCAGAGGGTTGTGCATACACAGGGATGTGTTAGCAATTAGTGAGTAACAGCACAGTATGCTACACTTATACACCAAATCAAGGATGTCTGGTGAGCACACTGTACACCACATAACAGTTCATGCATAGGCATATGACCCTGAGCTGGCCAAACATCCTTGCCAGACTTAAACATCTGCAGACGTATCAAGTACAAACAAACCCTGCATAAGTAGCACTGTTCCGAAAAATATAACAGCTGTACTCACATGTAGAACTAAATTGTCTAGCCATTACACACAGTCCACGGGAGTCATGAAGCTAATATATCTCTGTGTGTCTCCATATAGCTGTTGAAATATATCACAAACAACACATCTAGGCCATCTCCCTCGAAAGTAAGGCAAACGGACAATGCCCTAAAGGAGTACTCAGTTGTACACCACGGTTGCCATGGTATTGGCTAATGGAGTAGCTGCACAGCTGATGTGCATCTAATTAACTACTTTGGAACAGCAATTGGTGGACAGGATACCACATGTTACCAATATGTAACTAGAAAAAGATGTGTTATCACACATTCAAACCATCCGTATATACCTGCAGAACATTACAAATAACATTGAAACACAAACTGAAAAGGATTGAATCAACAGTTAACGACACCTCGTTTACTAATAAGGTATGTATTACAGTCATTATGTCTGTGCATGTAGTACCTTTCTGTAGAATTTAAAGTGCATGCAATCCATATAGTAGAAACAGTTATCTACTAGTGATGTATTGTTGAGCATAGTAACGCTTGTAGTATTTGTGTGTACTGCTGTAGGTCACAAGGCAAACACCGCATACACCACAAGGGATGCTACATAAGGGCTTTGAACAGAAATACTCCTCACCAGCCGATGTCAGGGGCAGGGCTGGTCCAACAAATATGTGCTATAACAGGGGATAGTATATGTTGATATATTGTAACTGTAGCCATATGTATGGGTGTATTACAGATAATAACATGTGGAAGGTTGGGCCACTGTGCAATTTTGATTTGCATTGTTGGATATTGTGCCAATAACTGTGTAATGTACAGTATTGTAGGCATATATGTATTACAAGCTACATAGCATTACTGTAATGTTAGGCAAACATTAGTTATGTCAATTGGCATTTACAATACGCAATAACAGGATACATATGTCTTTTAGTCAGCCGACAGTTTATCAGCAAGATAGCATAGTAAAATGGAAGAGCCATTTAACTATCCATGCATATAAGACATGTAATATGTGCAAAGGTAGGTACTATGCTGTCTTACCAAGGGTATTTGTAAGCCTAGCTAGAGTGTGTTGGCTTTCGCCACCCCCATAGGTTGGTTCGCTGTGCCTCTGAATGGCAGAGCTATTAGTTCCCTGTGCCTCTGTCCAGCAGAGCCACTGCAATGATCCCCGGGGTACATGTCTGTCTCCCATCCACACATCAAGGTTTCCCCTTGAAGAGTGCTATTGAGGGGCCCTGCCTGATGTACATTGGAATCATGTTCCAAAGCATGGGGTGTGTCTGGGTCAGGAATCTATCCGTCCAGCACGTCCTACTCATTGTTGTGATTAGGTGTATATCCCTAGAGCATGTGACTCTCAGGGGCCTCTGTTTATTTGGAGCATATCCAGCAATACAGGGTTGGGCATGGGCCTTGTATGTCAAGAAGAGATCACCTGTGAGTATGCAGTATGCAACTGAGTGCAGCTGGAGTTTCTTAGGCTGGGCTGCATAGGTCATCTGTTTGAAGTCAGTAATCCTCTTGGTGTGGTACTGGTGTGGTCTTCCAAGCTGTTGCAGTTGTCTTGTAAGTTATATCCCAAATGGGGTGTTGTATCCTTTAATGGGTCTAATATGTCATGAGTAGAGTCACAATGGCCCCACTGATCTGGATGCGAACCCATTAGAGATTAGGGCGGCCATGTAGAAGGATATTCTAACCACCTTGTCATTATGGTTATCGAAGGAAAGATTGCTATCTACTGGGGTTCCCAGATCCCTTATTACATTTTTTGTATGTAGGGGACTAGCACCTATGTGGTAATCCATGGGTAATTAGTTATATCCAAAGGGGATGACTATGCAATTTTAGGCATTCAGCTTGACGCCATGATATTAACACCAGGTATCCGTCTCAGTGCAACCCTTAAAGAGGGTGTCTGTAACAGCTGGGGAAACAATTTTGTCCCCTAGTTTGCAGTTGTCTGCAAACCTTTTCAGCCAAAGCCCTCCTGTGCTTGTCTGTACTTCAGAGAAGTATATACCGAACATGAGGGGTCCTAGGACTGAGCCCTGGGGGATACCACTTGTAACTGGTATACAGTCGGACCTAGGGTATGCAACTCCCACTGTATGGGTTCTGTCCATGAGCAACTTTGCAAACCATCACATGACGTAGGGGTTAGTGTTCAGGCAGATGGGTATGTTGATAATACTAGAAGGAGGAATGGTGTTGAAAGCCTATGAGAGATCTAGGTAGGCTGTGTGGTCCTCCTTACCCTCATCTAATGCCTTGGTAACTGTCTCTGAGAAGTCCACCAGGTTTATGAGGCATGGTCCACCCTTAACAATGCCGAACAGGGAGGGCTCAAAGGTTTGGAGGTACCCAATGTCTCTGTGACTGTGATCCATGATGTGCACCATAGCCTTGCAGACCAGGCTAGTCAGGCCTATAGGGAAATTGGTCCCATGGTCCGTTGTAGTGCCACCTTTGTGGAGTGGGATAAATGTTGTTGTGCACCATTCAGGGGGCACTATGCCTGATGTGAGGCTATTATTGAACATGGTGCATAGGTGGGGAGACAGTACGTTCTGAAGTCCGTGTAAAATGCAGCCTGGGATGTTGTCCGGTGCCATGGATGCTGTGATATTGCCTTTAGAGTGTGCAGCTTTGAGAGGGATCTGCCAGGATGTTGCCAATATCAATTGTTTCTGTAATGTCTGTGCCTTTGTGCTGTAACTCAGAGCAGATCTGGTTGTTGACATTGAGATATGTGACATAGCTATAGAATGCTTTGTGGTTGTTGTTGGTATTAGTTGCATTTTAGTTTTCATAGCTAGCTTTGGAGGATCTTATAAGGTATCTCACCTTCTTACTGAGGCTGACCAGGGAGCTCCTCCATGCATGGGATTGTACTCTCATTTGCAACAGTGTCTTCCTCCTGTAGTACATTTTGTTTATGGCAGGGGACCACCAGATTGGTTTAGTTAATTTGAAGTATAGCGTCCTGATTCTGTTTGGGATAGCACAAGCCATGCACTCGTGTAAGTGCTTATAGAGTGCATTTGTGTAGGAATCAGCAGTTGTAACAATACTGTCCATCTGCATGTGTGTCATGAAGTCCACCACGTCTGTCTTAAGAATAATGTAGTTGGCCTTGTAGACATATTATACTGTGGTTCCCTTAATGGGGGCTGGTGAGGAATGTGGATATCAACAGTGTTCAGCACATGGTCTGATCGGACCAATGAGGAGTTGGCTTCACGTGTGGAGCACCAGTCACTTATGTTGGTAATACCTAGGTCTAGGATATTGTTTCCCCTGGTGGGTGTGTGGATATGTTGAGTCAGGGCATTGGTGTTTATGAATTCCAGAAACTGTTGTGCTAATGTGTTGGTACAGGAGTAGTTTTCCCAGTTAATGGTGGGGTAAATTCAGTGAGACTTATGTGATTAGTGTGGTGTTGTGCAAATGTGTACCTTCTCCACATGACAGTCAGGGTCAGGCTTGGTTGTAGAGACATTTACCTCCAGTTTGACTAGATGAGTGCATCTCTCACAGGTTGTAGAGTTGGGTGGTAGGTGGAGAGGCTTGTCTTTGTATATGAGGCAATGTGTACATTGCCTCAAGATGTCCAGATTCATCAGATAGACAGGTGAGAACACTGGCAGTTGACTCTTGGTCATGCCTGAATATAGAACTATATTCACCTAGATAAGTGTGGAAAGTGAGTACAAGAGCTAAATTACTCTAATCAAGTGAGAAAAGTATGTACAAATCCTGTTCACCCTTACCTCTAGGTAAAGAGGAAGATTGAGTGCTATGGTTATTATTAGCTTACATAGTGCTTACAAGTCCTGAACAAGTGCTTAGCATGAATAAGAAATCCAGATAGGGTCTTGGATAACATAAACACACAGCCCCATCCCCCCAAGAGGTACACAAGCATATATCCATGTACACCACAGGGCCCCTGTACCCACAACTATGCAGGTACAAGCTGCACTCAGGCTGCATGGGACATGTCCACATCACAGGTTGTATCATACACATATGGCAAAACAAGATGATCTCCACATACACATCATGTAAAACATAGCTCCATGTCAGGTTGTGTACACACTGAATGGTGCACACCAACAGGTATCACAACCCACAAAGGGGGAAACCACTGATAATGGGAAGTACTGTACTACTACCCTGCTGAGTCTGGTCTGGAAGACCATGAACCTTGATCAATTAAGTGATGTCAGCAGTACAGATGTAGATGACAGTATGGTTGATGTCACATTGCATATCATAACCTTGCCACGTCATAAGACATCATCACCCATACTGTGTACCACCTACACTCGATATACTAGATGTACATTCCTATGTTACAGGAGTGTTTTGCAACAGGACTGCTGGCAGAACCAACACTACTGAAGGTGTCTGAATAATACATGATCATCACACCAGTGGCAGCTACAGTATGTCAGGGTTAATGAATTGTATTCCCCCTCATTGCAGTCCATACCTCACAGGCAAACAGAAGGCATCTGCCTATTGAAGTATGGAAATGACTATGACCTAGGAGCAATAGCTGACTCAGCAGTGTTGTGGACAACATATAGAAGGGGCTTTGTGGGTGAGGTGTGTGTGATGTATGGCCACCTTCTGACAGCTACATATTTCATTGTCACCCCTATGTAAATAACCCTGTACCCATGAACTACCACCTAGGCAGCAGTCAACACAATGACACATGTGTAAGGGATGCAGCTGGGCAGTTGTCTTTCCTGTGATAGCTACATCAACACACCTGTCAGGTAGTCCTATGTGGCAACCGTAATAATGATAGGATGCCATTCATGAATATTGAGATTATTGTCCAGCCATACACAACACTCAAGTGACCCATATCACATCACATATTTCCATTAAGGGGTATTGGTCATGTGCAAATGGCCTACACCAGCCTTCCCATTCCCCATCTCTACTATGTAGCAAGATGCATACTCTTAATAAATCCATGTCCAACCCAGTGATGTTGGACATGCTACACGTACCATCCTGATCTCGAACACATACTTCATGGACATCCACCTTCCACATGCTGGACAGATCCTTGTCCCATATATTCGACATAGTCCTGCCATACTATGCATTCCTGTCTGTCAAAGCTGCACATCACTCCCCTCTCAGACATGGTATGATGACCACATGGTAATGCAAGGTATATGTATCATTACCCCTGTTGATCAGTAATGTGGAACTGCTCCACCTGGCTCCACAGACCCGTCTGTCAGCTACTGCCAGATAACCTTTCATCCTAGATTCATACATGGCCCATGGCATATAGCCCACTAGTTGACTTTGACTGTACATGCTATAGTTGATATCCATCCCTGCAAATGCCATCTGGCTAGCCAGTGTCCCATGTGTATCACATATGCAACACTGGTGATACATGGCAGGATGTTGAATCGCTGTGCAGTGCCATGTAGATGTATATGGCAGAACACATACATGTAAAACCTTATGTGAGCAAGTCTGCAGGGTCACAGGTCATGTCTGTTATGGCAGTGTAAGTCCTTATATGTGACATATACACAGCATCAAGGTTGAATGCATTAAAGTCGACACATCCAGCCATGGGCTGATATGTAGGAACACCAGTACAGGCAAACAGACATGCCCACATCAAGACAACAACCACATGGAGTATGAGCAATGTAATCAGGTGACACACACACACACACACACACACACACACACACACACACATATGGTGATAATATCTACTCAACATTGAGTGTCACATGTGTGTGACACAAACATATCAGTGTCATGCAGGTTTGCAAATACAACTATTAAAACTTAATTAATGTGATACACATGTATGTTTAGCTGTAGCTCTGTAGGTCTCTGTGAGTTACTGTGACCTGTCTCCATCATTATGTCTTCCAGGTATGCCATGTGCAAGGCTACTTCTTTTACCCACTTGGAGGATGAGGCCCTCATCCCATACCTACTCGACAATCATGATATCCTGTTCAGCCATATGCCACAGGATGCACAGCAGCAGGATGCCCTGTGTATGGAACTTTGCAGGAGGGTTAATGATGTTTGTGGCCACAACCCCACATACCAGCAGGTGCGCAGACACTGTACAGACCTCATTAGATGGGCAAAACAGCATGCGAATGCAATCGTCAGAGAACAAGGTGCAACAGGTGGTGAACCACCAACCCATCCCCCACTCACACGTACCGAGGAGCTACTGGCCAACCTGGGGACACCTGCAGAACCACATCCACAAGCTTTAGCGATATTGTGGAGGTGGGTGTCTCTCAACCACTGAGCCTGGAGTTGCCTGGTAAGTCAGTACTGCACCTTTAACAACTATATTCCATATAGTTGCATGTGTCACTGTACAATATGTAAAGTAACATCATATGCAAGGCATGTATACACACATGCCACATACTATAGTATGCTACTCTGTGTATGCACACATGTGCATACACCATAGTATAGTCTAATGTACTGGTGTATGTGTTATGCACATTGCACCCTGTAGCCTTTATACAGGGGGTGGATTATGCTCATTCTGCTGTGTTACTCCTATTTATGTACCTCTGGCATTCCGCTACAACAGCAGCCCGTTGAAGGTGAGAGTGTTATTATTTATCAGGAACCATAATGCACAAATATATCTGCCATATGGCCATTTACATCATGTACACATAATGTATGGTCCTGTCACAATATACAGGTCAGACCTGCAATGCATCACAATGACTACCCATCCATCTCTACGACATGAATCCTCACAAACTGTCATTGCCAGAAGTGTGGACAGTTGTGCATACAATGGTGGAGGTGCTGTTCACTTTAGGGATGTACTACAGATCAGATCTACACATGTGATGAATACAAACAGTACTACACAGTGGGCTGGAGTATGGCCAGCACACAGGATTCACCAGTGTGGATCATAGCCCTGCTATGAATGTCACACAATGTGATGTGCTATCTTGACATGTCCATGGCATCTATTGGCCTGGCTTCTAAACTGCCTATCTTACCTGAAAACATATCCCACATACCACCCTTTATCTGCATAACCCTGTTGTCAGTGGAGCATATATGTCATATGGGACAACACAGACATGTGAAATAGATGCTCATCACAATAGTTTGGACAACACATGTACACACATGGCCATGGAGGATGGCCAGAGACATGGAGCAACACACACAATAGATGTGTTGTGCTTGTGTGTACACCCTGTCATACAATGGCTACACATGGTTCAACCATGGCCTTTGTATAATAGTCATATTGTAGCTGTGGAACAGTAGACATCCTACAGGCCTGTGCACATCTTGTGTAGGCGTAACATCAATCCACCACATAAGATGTGTTGAACATCTTGATGGTGTTGCAACATGACAGCAGTCACCTGTACAGTATCCACATCAGGCCACAGATACAGTACAGTCCCGTTGCTGATGTTGGACATCAGTGTTATACTAGCTCCCCGTGTCTGTGTGGTACACAGATGTCATGTGGGACATGGTGTACCAACGTGTTTGCCATGTCTGGCCATAGTTGCCAGGCAGCAGCAATATGGTTGTAGATGTGCAAAGGTATCATCTGTATACTCATCAGTGACCTGTGTCACAACTCCCACATCATGGTTTAGTGTGTATACACCTCAGTGATGTGGGTCACATTCCACAGTGTATATATGTATTGCATCTGAACACAGTCATGGCTATGAACCCTGTCTGTAACTCACACTGTATAGCACTAGAAACGCCTCCTGATTCCCTGCAATGGCCAAGCACATCAACTACATGTGCAGTATATCTGTAGGGCAACAGACAACACTGCATTGGTACACCATTGCCCCACTGTATATTTGACAGGACACCATTGTGTTAAACATGTATGCATTTCATTGCACATGTCAGCAGATCACATGTCATACTACATGTGATTATCAAGGTCATATGCCACACATCAGGCAGGTGTACTTTTAACCTGTGCTGGTCCACATGGTGTAACGCAGGGATGTATGCTAACTACTACTATGACTGTGTAATTTGCATGCCATCTGCTATGACATATGCATGCTGTTGTATGCAACCCAGGGATGTATGATAACTACCACTATTATTGTCTGTGCTGCATACCGTCTGCTGTATCACATATATGTTGCATGCATTCTGTCATATCACATACGTGTGTCTGTGTGTGTGTGTGTATTGTATAGATTGTAATGTACAGTTCTTGTCTGCCCTCACAGGTGATGTAGGTGCATTGCCCTCCTGCGGTATATCTGATGTTAGTGTCCCCACAGACTCTAGCAGTGATGATGAACATATGATTGAGACTCAGGCAGAGTTGTCAGGGGCTGAAACTGTGCCATTGGTTGCCATTCCATCTATATCCCCCTCATCACAGATCCCATACCTGCACATACCCCATCATCAGTGGCCATAGATGTAGGACAGTTGGTACATGGTAGCTTGGAACAGGAAAGTGTGGGGGCTATGGAAGGTGTGTCTGCACACCCTTGTGTCAGCCAAATGACTGGTGGTGCCCCACACAGGCACGTGGCCAGTGCTGCTCATAGGAGGACCTCTAGCCAACATTCTCCTGCATGACAAAGCGCAGCAGCTGGTGTCACCAGATGCATGTTTCAGGCTGTAATGGAGGCACAGGCACATGCAGAATGGTGCAACAGAGAAGATCAGAGGCTACAGAGGGCTGTTGTCTGTTCTTTACACAACAACATCCAGGCAATGGTAAATGCTCAACAGCAGATTGCTAAAGCTTTGGATAAATGGTTGGGTGACATGGTTGGAGTCCTTGACTGTAGCATGACAATCTGCGAGCATGAGCTGTCTGTGTTGGAACATCTGGTAGGAGTGAGACGTCGGGCACGTGGACATAGGCCTGCTACATCACCTGTGTCAGGTTGTACTGACTACCTCACATGCCCCCTCCCATAGTGGCAGTAGCGACAGCAGTGCATCTGGTGCTGTGCTGTCCATACCAAGACATAGCAGGCCATGTGCACATGGCCCGGGATGGTCCCAACAGGGACACTGTTCCAGTGGACAAGTGACATCAGACAGTACCCTATCTGCACCTCTGCCTGGTAGTGCCCGTGCAACCCCTGACAGGCACAGGTCACATGTCCATGGCTGGACACTGTGAACTGTAAAACCTCACCTGTACAGTCTGCAGCTGTCAATAATACCCCTGTGTAGGCCAGACACATGGGAGAAATGTGTGCATACATACACGCACACATTGGAAACATATGTAGGGCACCGCAACACACACATGCATAACATCCATACATGCCCAATTAGATCAAAGGCTCAAACACACACGTGATGTCATCCAATGGTGCAGCCTAGGCCTCTAGCAAACATTAACACCTTGTGCATATGGTGATGCATGTGCCGCATCCCTGACATCCACACCATCGGTGCAGGGACATGTTCATATGGTCTGATGCACAAGGTTAGCAGACTAGGAAGATACTTCTAGTTTACAAATGTTGAGGACTGTTAATAGACAGCAGATATATCATGTAGTACAGGTGTACAATACTGTTAACAGTATGTGTCTTGTGTAACAACAGTAACTGCATGTTGGTCATGATGTTCTGCTGTCCTTCTTCAGGTCTAATTGCACGTGCCGGCAGATGTCAGTGTTTGCAGTTAGTGTCCCATATGTCAATGTGGACTACTCACAGGTATGTATGAATATATCAGCATGCACCATGTAGCTGCCACATACCAGTGAGAATGTCCCATGTTACAAACACGTTTACCATTCCAAGAACATGATAGCTGTGTATTAAGCTACTGTGGCCATAGACATGACATCCATAAAGGGTGATATCACAGGTACAGTTACATGGAGTGGTGAGGTAAGAGAGTGGTCTAGCTGATTACAAGGGTAGAAGCCAGTGGGAAGTGTGATGCCTCATTGGGAATCAGTAATACACGTTCCCATGACAGGATGCCAACACACAACTGCACCCACACGGGTAGTGACACACATGTATTCAGTGACACAGTAACACACCCACACACTAATGGATTCACTGACAAAGTAACACACACTCGCACACAGTTGCTACTGGTGACGTGAGGACCCCTGCCTATGTGCAAATCATCATTACAGTACTGTGCACCTACATGATGTGCCACAGAGAATACACATGTACAGGTAGTCAGTACGGCCTAAGATCGGGGACATCAACACAGATAGTAGAATGCATCACCTGGATGGTGGGCGGAGTCTTATCAGTTCAGTATGGTAACATACATCCTCACCCCAGGGATCAGTCAGCCCTACATACACACACTGTGGCATTCAGTAAATAATACACCTATGTCATGCACATATGGATACCTCACATGTGTGAGATACATGCCCTGCCTATGCCCTGATTTCTACATTGCAGTCTGTACATATGTGTACACTAGTGTGCAGGAGAGTAACAATTGAGATATATTCCCCACAATACGTGACATATATGGACACACACACAACCACACATGCCAGTACTGTGAATCTCAGACCTGCCTAGCTCATGTTATGTATGTCAGATGTACAGCAGTATTGCAAACGTTACAAACTGTACTGATGCTTCCTGTGGCAACAGTGCTGATATATGCACTAGGAACGTCATATCAATTAACAGGTGTCAAGTGATTTACCTTCGCTGTCACCCTGACCACTGTCTTAAGTTGTGTTATGTCCTTCAATTAATGAAACCATTGCTTACCAGTTACACAGGGTATTGTAGGACCACTTATGACACACCTGTGTGCTGTCCACAGCAAACATCCATCTGCAGAGATGCCCCACCACTTAGTTATTTCCACACATCTGTCCATGCCTGTGGTACATCTTTCTGTACATTCAGCATATCAACATATACAGTTGGCAATGTTGAGGCTGCATTGCAACTGCATGATGTACTAGGATACACGTCACCTGCATACATCAGCAACTGCACACGCATGTTATCTGAATGCACAACACTACATGTACAGGTGTGTAGGTCCTACAATCCTGACATTAAGTCATGTTTGTAGGCATTGCAATTGGTGGATATGTGTAATGACATACATGACACATGGACTTTTGCATGATCTGATGGGTGACCAGTACAGAGGGGATGTTACCTCTGCCAACATTGATATCACACCTTATGTACTGTTAGCATTCAGCAGCCATGGACCTACATTCCATGTGCATGTGTGTAATGGCTGTAGCCACCTGTTTGCACAAAGGACAACAACTATACTATTTACAGGTATGCTGTGTGTGTGGCATGTACATACCCAAGGCAGGCACATGTAAGTCATATCCATACATGAGGGTGTGTACTGGTGTACAGCAACAGTCATCTGCTAATGGTGGAAAGTACTGAGGGCCCCTGGTATGTGTACAGCTGACCTGGTCACAGACAGTGGTATGGTATCATTGCATTCCATAACACATGATGCAACTGTGTCAGTGCATGTGTACTCTCTACATTTGATGTAGAGCTTAGTACAGTACACAGGTCAAGGGTCACATGGTGGTGTACTCTTCTATGTCATACAACATGTATGGTTGCGTGTTGGTGGTCCGAGGGCATGGTGGTGTCAGAGGGTTACATCCTAGAATGCACCATGTGACACTGTGTCCTGCACATGGCTCATCTGTGATGCCTTTCATGGGGAGACCGGTCAGTACATGTGAGTGGCCTTTATGTATGTGGGTACACCACCTGGAGCAGTCCGTACCTGTGTTATGGCCCACATGTCTGGTTCTGTGGTATATGGTGGTAGTGCTAGGTTTTGAGGTATATGATGGTAGTGCTATTGTGTACTACAGAGCTTTCAGCCAGGTGTTCCTCACTGCACAGATGTCAGTACTCCCCATTGTTGGATCTACAGTGACCAGCTGTGAATATGGACGCTACACATCTAGCACTGGTTAGCATAAAAAAACAATGCAGTTGTCCTGTAGGTGTATGGGAGTTAACCTGAGTTTAGGGCATTTGCCTTGGAATGGCACTGTGTGGGCGGATGCGACTTGAGTAATATCCACACTCCCTTGTATCATGGATGCATGTGATATGTGACAAAGACCTGCCTACTGTCAGCCATGTTATCCCAGAATGACAGCTGATGTTATGTAAAAGACCATTGTCAAATATATGTAGAGCAGTGTTCCTGCTAACAATAACAACTACTAACACCAGAGCCCATTACAATGCATTCTTTACGTCTACCTGTAATAGCATGGCCACTGTGGCCTTCTGTGTTTAGCATCAGAGTGCATCCCAGTCAGCCCTGTGCTACTAGGAGTATGAGCATGCCCAGTATATCCTTCTGTAGATGGACACATAGTAGTGCATTCCAACCAGACTGGATCTATTAAGTGTGTGAGCATGCCCCCTGTGCTACTAAGTGTATGAGCATGCCCAGTATATCCTTGTGTAGATGGACACGTAGTGCATTCCGAACAGCCCTGTGCTACTAAGTGTGTGAGTATGCCCATTGACACTTTGTTTCAGTTATTTGCCTCTGTGTATGGGCATGACCATTGTAACCCTGTATAGTGGTAGTAGTCGTCCATTCCACAGATGGGCATACTCTAGGTCAGGATGGAATCATACTTTAAACACACAGGTTCACAGGTATGTACATCTTAACTGCCAGCATCCCTGTTGATGTCCGCATTCCCAGATGGTCGTAATGACAGCCTTGACATGTGTAGTCTGTGTGGCGTGATTCTTAAGTATGTAGTATTGTAATAGTAATCTGTAAATAGGCAGGTGTTCCATACCTGCCACTGGCGAGTGTATGTGTGTATGTCTGTCCCCGTTTGCCAGTGGACTCTAAATTGCTTTTAGACTGTCCATGCTCCATACATTTCTTATACCCACCGTTAGCAAGGCCGATGATGTCACCCATCAACAAATACACCTCTGGGAGTACTGTGTCCCAGTAATCTCGGTTGAGCATTCTGTAACTGCGTAATGCTGTAGTGTAATAAAATAGTTAGGTCAGTGTTCTAGTCCCACACTTGCCGTGTGTGTGTGTCCTCATTTGCCTGAGAACTGAGTAATGCTTTTATACTGCTCATACTCCATACATTTCTTATGCCCACCGTTAGCAAGGCCGATGATGTCAACTATCTACAAATACACCTCTAGGAGTGCTGTGTTCCAGTATTCTCGGTAGTGCATTCTGTAACTGCATAATGCTGTAGTGTAATCAAGTAGTTAGGTTGGTGTTCTAGTCCCATGCTTGCCGTGTGTGTGTCCCCGTTTGCCTGAGGACTGAGTAATGCTTTTATACTGTTCACACTCCATAAATTCCATATACCCACTGCTAGCAAGGCCGATGATGTCACCCATCTACAAATACACCTCTGGGAGTGCTGTATCCCAGTAATCTCGGTAGCACGTTCTGTAACTGTGTAATGCTGTAGTGTAATACAATCGTTAGGTCGGTGTTCTGGTCCCACACTTGCCGTGTGTGTGTGTCCCCGTTTGCCTGAGGACTGAGTAATACCTTTATACTGCTCATACTCCATACATTTCTTATACCCACTGTTAGCAAGGCCGATGATGTCACCCATCTACAACTACACCTCTGGGAGTGCTGTGTTCCAGTAATCTCAGTAGCACATTCTGTAACTGCGTAATGCTATAGTGTAATAAAGTAGTTAGGTTGGTGTTCTAGTCCCCCACTTGCTCTGTGTGTGTGTGTGTGTGTGTGTGTGTGTGTGTGTGTGTGTGTGTGTGTGTGTGTGTGTCCCCGTTGGACTGAGTAATGCTTTTATGCTGCTCACACTCCATACATTTCTTATACTCACCGTTAGCAAGGCCAATGATGTCAACTATCTACAAATACACCTCTGGAAGTGCTGTGTCCCAGTAATCTTGTTAGTGCATTCTGTAACTGCGTAATGCTGTTGTGTAGTAAAGTAGTTAGGTTGGTGTTCTAATCAAAGACATGCCAACTGTGTGTGTTTGTGTGTGTGTGTGTGTGTGTGTGTGTGTGTGTGTGTCTGCCTGCTTTAGACAAATACAGTGCTTTGTAGTCTTCACCGTAGCGCGTGCCCTAAACACATGTTGATCTAATGTGATATGGTAGGGATTTGTATACAGAACATGGCAAGTGTGTGTTTGTCTGTCAGAGCCTGTGTAGAGGTGGCTGTGATTGTCTTATCATTGGACATGTTTGGGAGCAGATTTTGAAGTTTTCCTATATAGTATCCATATTATGACACATTGGCCACCACACGAGGAGTACAGCTGTCAGTCAGTCATAGCACTGTGTTGGCAAGCCATACCCATACATCTGGCAAAAGGGCTGGTGAACTAAGTATGCAGCCCTACTAGTACCCGGTATATGTCCCGCACCCATGTGCCATGCACATACAACCTTGCCTAGGATATCCCACTATGTTGCTAGTAACATGGACACTGAGGACAGATAGTAGGCATGGTGTGACTGCAGTGGCCTGCAGAGGACATGGCACCCTGTACAGCAGTACAATAGGCACATATATGCAAACATTGTGCCTTCACTATGTTCCACACTGAATGGCTGCAACATTTGTGGTGCCATCAAATGTGATCCACTAAGGCCAGACAATGCTGTACACATGTGCCCTGTATGGACCCATGCCAGTGACACCACGGAATGCCTGTATCATTCTATCCATGCAGGTGCAGGGCCAACCTGCTCACTATAAGCAGGTTTTGCCACACCAGGCCAGTATTGGCATATCAAGGTATACCAGGCTGTGTACACTACATGTGTCTGCCAAACCAGGTACACCTGTACATGTCACTGTACATTATAGGTTCATAGGTTCATAGGTAGATACTAGGCTATCTACCCTAGGGCATTTACAAGCCTAGCCAGAGTGTATTTGGCTTCCGCCTTCCTATTAGAATAGTCTACTGTGCCTCTGTAAAGTAGGTCACAGAAGGTACCCTTTTAAGATAGTTTACTGTGCCTCTGTCTAGCAGGGACACAAAAGAGATCCCAGGGGTGAATTTGCGATTTCCCATCCACGCGTCCAGATTTCGCTTGAAGAGGGTCAGTGAGGGGCTATGTCTAACATGAACTGGGATTCTATTCCAGAGTGAGGGGAGCCTCTGGGAAATGAATCTGTCCCTCATGCACATCCCAGGCAATGTCCATGTGAAGGACTATCAAACAGAGACATGGCATGAATTGCAAAGCTATGGCCCTACACATTGGTAACCAGGATGTCAGGCCGGATAATGCAATACCCTTTTCTGTGTGGGATATTGCAGACACTACACCCCTGCACTGCACACCATTGTTGGGTGACACGATGGCAAGGATTACCCCTCACCCAGCCTTGTACAGCCATCTTGCACAGCCAAACACTACAGACCCATGGAGCAATGCATACCTGCATGCCAGTAGTGGCACCCTGTGTCTGCATGTGGGTTGTGATGCTCCCAACCACAGTCACTCCCAGTATAAACCTCGTTGGCATACCGACAGTTGTCAAGCACTTTCACATGCCCTAGCCCATAGAACCTCCGGATATCCCCTGTGGTGCATGTGGTGCTGTGCATTACTGCGGTGTGGCAAACTAAGTAGTTACATTGTGTATTTGCCACCCTGGCAAAGGTGTCAATGCGTGTCCATTAGAGTGTGGTTGTGGTGACAATGGCATCCATTCACATGGACTGACATGTGTGCCACACCTAATGTATGTCTACTATATTTGTTGCAGATGGCACTCACTTACCTACACACATGTTCTTACAGCATAGCAACATGTCGCCTTTGTGGCACATGTATTAACGTCATGTACATGTAATAGTAATGAGTAGTCAGGGGTTTGCCCCTGTACTTTTCAGCGTGTGGCAGATGATGCTTATGGTTACATCTCCAAGCCCTTCCCTGGTGTACATTGCCTGTCACGCACACACACTCTCTGGTGGATGTGAAGGTGTACACCTGCACAGCAGCAGCAGCATGTGTATTGTAACAGATGGAAATGGTCAAGTGATGGCCTCTGCACCTATTGCAGTCCTCCTCTAGCTGATTGTATGTGGTACAGCTGTGATGGTGTTCCCATAGCCATCCATATGATAAACACAGTACACTATCTAGGGAAACATGTTATTATCTGGCCATGACAGTCGCTGTGAGTGGTACCTGGATGTGGTGTTCTGACACAGCATCGCAGATGATATCTGGATGTACCTCAATCATTTTCCACAGTTGGAAATAGCCTAATGACAGGAGGGTGATGTGCCACACAACTACATCATGTAAGTGTAGCTATGCTGCATTGAGACTACTGCCTGTTTAACATGTGTGTGGTAATGGCTATGCTGCATGTTATAATACAGACATGACAGTACTCTGTTCATGAGGGAACTCCATCTGTAGGGCCATCTGTGAACTGGTCAGTGTGTGCAACCATTTGTTTCCTGTGTTACACTCTGAACACACTTCTGTGCATAGCAGAAGTATGGTGTGAGGATTGCAGACAGTACATGATGATAGGGACGTGTTACTGCCATCGCATCCCTGACTGGACATGTGTCACATGAGACAGTGGTATGACTGACACTGTATGGTATTCCCAGTGACAAGCCAATGATGGGCAACTGTTCATATCTGCGGTCACACGTCTACTATACATTGTACAGTTAGCATGTGGTATATATGCATGTGTTGTGCTCCCTCTGCAAATGTATACCATCTGTTGTGTTGGGTTGCTGGTGATATCTATGCATACTGTTGTAGGTAATCCTGTATGCTGTTGTCTATCACTAAGTCATATGTGGGTTTAAAATGCAACACCATAGGCTGAATGGGTTGGTAGGTCCTGGCAGATCCTCCTGTCCCACTTCCGCTGACCATGGCACTGGGCACTAGCATATCTGGGGCCCAGCCATTAATATCAACCTCTGTTGGCTCTGCACCACCTTCTGGTGGTTCCACCACTGAGGATGGAGCATGTTCCCGTTGGGAGCGGGACCAGACAGGTACATATCTGCTGTCATACTGTCCCGGACGTGTTGCATTGGTGGCTCCCTAAGGGGTTACGAAGCCAGATATGCCAGTTCAATTGCGGAGTTCACATTTACAGGGTGATGCTGCCCCTCCCGGACAGCCCCCAGCACTGTCTCCTTTGCAGCTGTGTAGGTGCAGTTGCAGTTGCCCATGGCTGGGGACCTCCATCCCACAGTTCCCATTGGCTTTTGAATGCCAAAGACCCATCCCCATCCAGGGTGTATCCCCCCACATGTGTCATATACCAACCCTGTATGCTGTCATTTCTGTGCTCCTACCTATCCTCCATGGCCATACCTACAATCCTTTCCCAAAATCTGACCCTCACCTACGGACACATAAGGCCATTCGGCTCCTAGGACACCATCTGCCCTATACATAGCTGTCCATTACACACACGTGCCCACTGGACACATGAAACCCTTGTAATATGCATCATAACATACTACTGTTATCCTCACCCCTGTCCCTCAGGCACACAATCCTGGTATGCACATCACTCCTACATGTTCCAGGTACACATGAGGAGGACGACCCCATTGTACACAAAACACTACTGGTCCCTGTATGGTTACCCATTTACCCTTATCATGATGATGTTGCACACAGCACATTGCAAGAGTAATGTTCACACATAATGAGTGGACAGGTACTGTTGTGTTAATGTACATTACAGGCACAGAGTGATGTACACGGCCAATGTACAACGATTTGCGTGTACGACTGACACATGTCTGTCTGAGGGAGTCTTGTGATCACATAGAGCAACACCACTACATTATACAGGTGTTGCTGGTGTTTCCCGTTTCATTCGTTTGTAATGCTTTGTTGCCACATGGTATGTTCCTGATACATCTCTATATATGTATATACCTATATGCTGGACATAAACACTCACATGTACATCTACATGATGGGATGCATTCCTATACTGTTGAATGACTGTGCTGTATGATATCCTCTGGTTACAGCCTCTTACGCTCGATTAGCCTCTACATTGCTTAACCAATTCCATGCTCACATACTGGTAGCCAAACACGCTTACATCCGCTCGACCCCGCACTTGCTAATGCACCGACATTGGTGCTGGCATCTGTCACTCACACCCCAGAAAATTACCTTGTGATGCCTATTACATCGGACTACATGACTACAGTATTGGGATTGACCGCCCATTAGACGACAGCATCGCATTCAACTGTACGGAATCAGCAGCCTGTCCAGTGACACGATCATATTTGTGTGTACATCATACAATGTGCTCCCACCTTGTGATGCCTATTACATTGGAATACATGAATACAGTATCGGGAATGGCTGTCTATTAGGTGACGGCATGGCGTTCGAATGTACGGAATCAGTGGCCTGTCCGGTGAATCATTTATATTTGTGTGTTCCTCTTACAATCTGCTCCCACCTTGTGATGCCTATCACATCGGACTACATGACTACAGTCATAGCCGGCCTTAGGCATAGGCCAACTAAGCAGCCGCATAGGGTGCCGCTTTAGTAGGGGCACTTTACCAGTATTTATTTGGTGCAGGTAGACCAGGATGGGGGCACTGGGTGGTGTGCTGGGGGGTGCCATTGTGCCCTTTGCCTAGGGCACTAGTTGACCTAAGGCCACTCCTGACTACAGTATTGGGAATGGCTGCCCATTAGGCGATGGCATGGCATTCGACTGTACAGAATCAGCGGCCTGTCCGGTGAATCATTCATATTTTTGTGTTCCTCTTGCAATCTGCTCCCACCTTGTAATGGCTATCACATCAGACTACATGACTATAGTATCAGGAATGGCTGCCCATTAGGCGACGGCATGGCGTTCGACTGTATGGAATCAGCAGACAGAGTTCATGGTAACTGTGGAGAAATAGCTAAATAATGTCAGACTGGAATGGCTGCAAAGGTGGGGGTTGGCCCATTACCTAGGGTCCCATTTGACCATGATCCAGCTCTTCTAGGAAAACCATTAATGTAAAACCAAAAAGGATCCATGTATACTGTAAAGCAAATGTTTAAACTATGGAAAAATATAGATGGACAGAAACATCAAATAGTTCCCCCCAAAGAAGATTTTCAGAAACTTGAGGAAAGAAATCTATATGATTAGCAAATTTGCTGATACAGCAACTTGCCTTTACAATTTCTATTCAGTCAGTAAGTACAGACAATTCAACATCAAATGTCTGTGTATTCTCTTGTGCAAAAAGAAGGGAACTAATCATATCAAGCAATAATAAGCAACACTACTCTAGAAACAGCTAGTATATGGCATTTTAACAGAAACTGTAAAAAAGAAATGGTATATGATATAAACACAATAACACGCAAGTACAGTACATAACAGGAAGGCAAATAAAGAAAGTTGCATGACCAAAAGGTGTCCCTTTATCAGACTACAGTCAGAATGTGTACTTCAGTGTGGCTTTTATTATCCTGTAAGACTACAGTGTGCTTGCGTGGGGTAGTGTGTCACATGATGCTGTTGTGTTTCTGATACAGCCATATTTGGTAAGGAGATTGTTTGCTGAAATACTGTCTCCTGGGTGTCTGTATTTGGCCATCAGGCTATGAGGTAAAACTGATTGCATGACCCACAGAACATTAAAGTAGTTTGTCTCTTTATAATATAAAGTTTACACATATACACTACTTTTCATTATGTTCAGTTTAGAAATACAACTTGAAGACTTAACTTATTATTTATTGATATGTTCCTGGTACAAAAAGAAAAGCCCATTTTTAAATTCCAGTCTCATGTGATAGAGCCTGTGTAATTTATTTAACTTCTAAATAACAGCAGTGTATGGTTACTGCAAACCCTGTCGTGGCCCTATAACTGGATGTGATACAAACACCTCCTTCTTCTTCCAAGAATGCTTTAATGTTGAATATGAGTACTGACAATATTTTCTGTAAATGCCACTGAAAATGAGAACCTGCTGTTATTAGCCATTCTTGTTGAGTGGGTTTTTAGGGGGCAAGTTTATTAAATTCAGAACAATGATGGATTTCTTGTTATAAGAAGGGAATTGTAGAAAGCCATAATGTCTACCACTCAAAGTTTCAAAAGTTACCCTGATCCAGAACTTCCATCTAGTGATACAAAGTAAGATCTGAATAGTTAGCAGACATTTTATTAAAGCAATGCAGTAACAGTTGGCATGGACAAAATGGATATTTTCTGTACAGAAGTCATAATGGAGTAAAGATACCTGACAGAGCGGGAGTGATGCACACGTTTAATTTAAAGTATGAGAATATGTTTCCTTACACATGCAAATGTAATAGCTGTGCTGCCTTTGAAAGATTGCTTGTAGGGAAAGATGAGTCCAAAACAGTAATGACATAAATCCAGTAGACAGGGTGTACATTTCAAAAGGTTAAATCAGCAGTGTGGCCCCATATTTCAATAGCGTTACCCAGATGAATGAAGCTATGTAAACCAGCACTGCAATGGTTCAGACTGAGCAAAAGGAGGAGAATACTGTTTTAAAAGATAGCAAAATATATTCTACTAGTCTATACTTTGAAGAAGAGAAATAACACAATGCTAATGGTATGGCGTCAATATTAAATCTTGACTGCCTTAATGAAATAAGCCTAAGAGGGACAAATCATTTTCACAAATCAAATAAGATTTCCAGCACAGATGTTGAGCAGGTCAGCAAGAAAAAATCTAGAGATGAGACAGATCTGACTGACGAAGCAGATGACTCTGAATAGGGAACAGAAGAATGAAAAAAAAGACTAGCATTAAATAGGAGTTTTAATGACCAATCCTTAGCCCACAATGAAATACAGACGGATACTAATGTGCTAAACAATGACTAAGTTCTTTACACAGGCATCTCAGATGTCGAACCTAAGTCAGTTATATCAATTTACAATGATGATATCAGATAGGGCAATGAGTCAAGTGTTGAGTTTTGGTAATTCCATGAGGAGAGGAATACCTTACATCCTGCACAGAGAGGACAGATGTACGGTGACAAAAACAGGCATGCAGGAATGTAAAACGAATGATATGAAGAATAGTATACGTAAGTCATTTAAGACCTCCAAGAACTATATCTAAGTAATAGTACTGTCAGGCTTTAACAATATCAAACAAACAAATACTGAAGACTTCAAAGAGGATATGATAAAAATCACATGTAGTAAAAAAACTAATATTTTTAGAAATTTGTAATGATCTTGTTTCAGCTCTTTGTTTGAAACACTTAATACAAAGGAAAGCCAACTCCAGCCCCATGGTACAGAGGAATAAAGGCCTGACTACGCCCCAGATGAACTTTGTTAAACTAGCAGCATGGTTGCTGAATGGACCAGGTAGGAGAGAATAATATAGAGCAGACAATGCCAGGTTACCCATCTTACAGAAAGAAGGCAGCCTAGCTCACTGCAAGTCCAGCATGAAGAGCCTGATGAGTCTCATATAGCAAGCACTGTGCTGCTTGGTCTGTGGGTTGACCATGCATAGAAGCCCCCATGCACCTCCTCAAGGCAGATATAATAGAGCTCATGGGACAGAGTTAAGGCATGATAGAAAAAATCTTCCGAGCAGCAGTATAATCCTGCATCAGAGTCCTTGATCTCCTCACTGGCCCTGGAAATGGATCGTGTATAGCCATGAGGAGGCAAAGGCTGATCTGGTAGACTCATTATATGAGGAAATAAGCTGGTGGCAGCTGATGATCAGCTGTAGGGTGGTCAAATAAAAGTTAAAGGAAAGAAAATCTTCTTTCTAGTCTCTCTCATTCAGATGGTTTTAGATGGGAAAATTGATGTAATTCTAATCATAAAATTCTAGTTCAGTTTGGCTAAGTCTCTACTCACACTTCCCAATCATGCAGGCATTTAGAGCTTTAGAACTAACAATATGGGTGGTATCACATTGATTTATGTACAAAAAAAAAATCAGTACACTGTGGTAGTTCCAGATGAAAACACTCACAATATGGTAAGTATTAAAGTCAAGCTGAGCTCAAACTATATAGATGGTGTTCTTTTTTAACAGACTACCATCTCAAGATAAGAATAACATTTTTGTAGTATGAGCTGTCATTGATGTTTAATAAAAATGCAGACCTAATTTCAGGAGTACCAAACCTCCAAGGAATCTATTGGAATTATCTCACCCTCAAGTAATACAAATGTTGAAAACTCTTCTTCTTTCGGCTTTTTCCAGTTAGGGATCACCAGTGGAGTTTCACAGTGTCGAGTTGCCAGTCCGGCACCCAACCTTCCACAAAAGGCGCACACATGCACGCCTAGGGCCAATTTAGAGTGTCCAATCTACCTGCATGTGTTTGGGAGGAAACAAAAGCACCCAGAGGAAACCAATACAACCACAGGGAGGACATGCAGACTCCGCACAGAAGGCACCCCAGCCAAGGATGGAACTGGAAAACCTCTTGCTGTGAGGCAACAATGCTACTGCTGCACCACCGGGGCTGCCCACAAATGTTGAAAAACTAATGGAACTTAATACAGAGAAAAAATATTTATAAATGTTGACATAGTTACAAGAGTTAATACAATATTGGATACAGTATGACTAATACTTGAATTAAGGAACATGGTTGCTAATACTGCAAAAGGTTTTGGAAACTCAGATCATGTTTGTTTAAAATGAGAAAGCCTGTTTCAGAAACTCAAACAAAACAGTCTAATGCTTGTAAATCAAAAGTTTTACAAGGATGAGTTCATTCAAATTACCTGTATGTTGACTAAATGGAATTGGTAACACTTGTGGACAACAATGAGCTCTTAAAAATTGATCAATATTTTATGACTTCCTAGATGCTGTAAAAGAAAAAGAAGTCCCATTGCAGAAAATGAAGAGAAACAAAATTAACAGACCAACATGTTGGAATAAGAAACTCACTGAACTGGCAAACAGGAAGAAATGTTTATATAAAGTAATAAATGCTCATCTGACTGGCATCAGAATTAGAAAATATCAGACTCTAAGGTCTGGATTAAGAAAAAAACAGGTAGGCTTGGAGTAAATATAAACAGCACTAACAGCACAAAAGTATTCAATGGCAATGAGGGGAAAAGCAACAAATCTCTTTGCTGACTGACAGCAATAAACCCATGGGTAAACAATGCATGGTTAAAACATTTTGTAGTTATTTACTTATTTATTTAATTGCGTTTGTTTACCAGGATTGTCCAGATGGACCAGAAAGGCCCATTTTCAGTGGAGTCCCGGGGAGAAAAGGTCCACATATAAGACATTTCACATACAATACAATTTACATTAATAAAGACATTTAGTACATATTATTAGCAGCTTATACAATTGGTGAAAAAACAGTACATAAGTAATTGTTCTCAAATCAAAGATATTATACAAGCAATACGGACTATATACATGAGAACATTCCATATGAGTAGTTTTCAGCTAGCAAAATTTATATCAGACACTTTATGCAGTGGGTGCAAAGCAAATACAGGAATAAATTAAAGACTAGGTACTTAAACTTTTCACAAGTTTAGGAAGTTTAATAGCTGAGTGATAGGCTATATGAGTCCTTTTGCAGGAATCAGTAAAGTCAGTGGATATTGTTGCAAATATAAGTGCTGATATGATATTAAGGTAGGCTGCAAGGGTACCTGAATGTCTCGCCTGGTTCAGTGGTAGATCTATAAGGGTTAGGAAGAGCAGGA
>NC_056735.1:815342455-815477455 GCF_019279795.1 Protopterus annectens | reverse complement strand
ATGTAGGGATAAAGTAAATGAGTATATTTTAAACTGGATTAAAAAACAGATAATAAGTAAAATGTACATGGTGACAATAGCAAACACATACTCAGACTGGATGCACTGAAAGCATGCAGAAAAAAGTCTTAGATGAGGACTGAATTTATCTCCCACAAGATTTAATGCACAGTCTGATACTGTTTAATCTGTTCATCTCCTCAGTATCAGTAAGGACTAAAGCTGGGCTAAGTAAGTTTGCAGATGACTCCTGTGTAGGTTAATTGATAACAAAATATTAAGCAACTAGGTTTATTATAGCACCTAGACTCCATATATGACTGGTCAGTACTCAATGACATTAGGTTTAATGCTGCAAAGTGTACTATTTCACATATTTAATAATGAAATTAATATCATTCATACACAATAGATAATCAGCTGTTACCAGAATAGGATATAGTAAAAGAACTAGTGGTAGTTAACGACAATGTACTAAAATATGATTCTCTAATTAATGCAATTGCATTAAAGTGCTATAGTATTATGAATGATATTGTTAGAAACGTCACTAGCAGAAAGCAGGATATGATGCTCCCATCATGAAAGGCTAATATAAGATTAATCTTTTGAGTACTGTAGCTCAAAATGCATTTTGTCCTTATGAAAAGTTAAGAGTTTGAAAAGAAATTAAGAAAGCATTTAGTAGGAGCATATCTGCTTTAAGGTGCAACAGCTAGACTAAAATATTAAACTGTTTCAAATACTATTTCTCATTACTATTAGTTGTAGTTTACTAAAAAGTAATCTTATAAAGATATTTAAGAACATAATGAATGACTACAAAACAGCATCTCTGGGTATCAGATTTATGTATTTATTATTTTATTTGCAGTTTGTTTTCCAGGATAGTCAATTGGGCTACAAGGTGCCCATTTTCAATGGAGTCCTGAGGAGAAAAGCTCCAGAAAAAAATACAATTACATAGTGCAGAAAGAACACAAATCCATAATATACATTTCAATTAAATGTTAAATACATATTTTGTATAGTACAAACCCATATTGCACAATTCAAATAGATGTTACATAATACAGAAATTACATCAGGTTAAGTCAGTAAGCAGCAGTTTTTTTTTTTGTTTTGGAGGGGGGAATTACAATGAGGTAAGGATGTAAAACTTTAGGAGGTAGTGACAGGCAACAAAGTTTAAAAGTTAGGAAGAAAGTGTGGTAGAATTAGGTTGAATGAGAGTAAGATCATTCCCATTGTGAAGTATGGTGCGAGTGCAGTGAGGTTTTAAACAAGGAGAAACTGCTGGTGGTGTGGATGGGAGAAGGGAGAGAGTTCCAGAGGTGTGCAAGAGAGAAGGACATCAACTGATTCCCAGAAGGATGTGTTGGTTTTTGCAATTTAATTAGATTTTGAGAATTGGATCCTAGGAGTCTATCTGGTTTATGCATTTCAAAGGTATTTGATAGGGAGGGGCAAAGAGACGGGTTATGAATGAGTTTGTGTGCTTGTATGAGCTAAGTATATGTGAGGAAGTTTGGTAATTCTAGCCAATTTAGTTGGTGAAGGGAATTACAGTGGTGAGAAGAAGATCTAAGAACTACCGCAAATCTGGATATTTTGTTATAACAAGATGAGAGTTTTATTTTGAGGGAAGATTGTAGGCAGGTTAGGATAGATGCACCATATAAAAGGGATGGGATGAGGTATGTATTAGCTAATGTAATTCTGGTGGTAGGAGAGATAAAGCAACTGTGGTGGTAAAGCATACCTAATTTTTTATGATATTTTTTATATTTGCTTGTAGGTGCTTATCAGATTTTAGTAGATTGTCAATGATAATTTCTAGTAATTTTGTGTCAGAGACTAGTTCTAGGGGGGTATTATTATTGCTGTTAATTACGAGGATTGTTTGTTTAGGGAAGAGGTTTTGGATGCATTGAATAACATAAGTTTTGTTTTGGTTGCATTAAGGGCTAGATGGTTGTCGAGTATCCACTGTTTAGTGGAAGAGAAGGTGGCTTGTGTTAGATTGTTTAGATTTGTGATGGAAGGGGAGGGACAGATTATAGTAGAATCGTCAGCATATTGGATGTGACTGGAGTTAGGAATGGCTTGGAAGAAACCATTTATGAATATGTTGAATAGTAGGGGGCATAGCATGGAACCTTGGGAGATGCCTGTGGATGTATTATGGAAGGGTGAGGTAGCTTTTTTCCATTTAACTGCTTGTTGCCTGTTTGTGAGATAGCTTGAGAACCACTGGGTAGAGGAAGAGGATAGGCTAAGTTTAGATCTACATCATATGACTTGAACACAAAGAACAATAATTACTTGGTGAGTTGACCTGGAAATGAAAGTATAATTAAAACTAGTAGCTTCATGTTAGGGTGGACATGTGTAGAACTCGCTTCCTTCAGCAATTAGAAAAGTGACCACTGTAGCAATGTTCGTGGGTTTAATTGATAAATGTATGGGTGACTGAGTAGATTATCCAAGGTCCTGCAGTAGTATGCTCCTAGCTGGCCTTGTATGAGGATGAAGGCCTGCATAAACATTAGTACACTGAAACACAGAAAATATGGCTATTCTTCACAAGTGTTCTAAAGATTTTAGAATTAATATATTGTGTAATAGTTCTTCTTTATCTTTCCTTATCCTCAGCAGCAAGTCATTCTTCAGCTCAAACTATGTCTGTGTGATGGAACCAACCTCCTCATCTGTTTCTTTTTCTTCTATGGCTATTTTTTCTCTGGCTGTGTATAGTATGTCATTCGCCCATTATGCTTTCCTAAAATTATCATCCCCTGCTTATCTTTAGATCTGCTAAGTCAGGACCACTTTCATCATTGCAGCGATGTGAAGTTGAAATGATGTCTTTTTCACCTACAGATTGCTTTTTCATTGGGTCTTCTACTTCTTCTCTTATTCCTTCATCTCCAAAAGGTGACCTAGAGCCATGCTCAGATTGTCTTTCTTTGATTATTGGCATTATTACTGTGTATCTTAGTCTATCTGCTTGTTTTACAGATAAGCTTCAGTACTTTAAGGACTGAGTCTGTTCACCATGTTTTACATCATGCATTAAAGCTTGTTCCATGTCAGTTTCTGCAAGTAATTTGTTCACTAACCTAAGACCTTTTTTATCATAAGACTCACTAATGGGTGTCTGATAGCATACCAGTTCTTCTATCTCTTCCAGCCAAACACCTGCATTTAGGTCCCTTTAAAGTTTCTGTATCAATCTCTCTTTCTCTTTCTTTTATCAGAACCATGTCTGCTAACAGTGTGTCATGCTAGTGTTGCTAACATTTTTATTATGGGTATATTTAGGACTGGGGGTGTCCTTAGTAGCAAGTCAACCTGCTGTTACAACTCCCCATTATCCTTGTCAGATACTTATGCAACAGACTATCTTGTGGTTCCCCGTCCCCCAATTTCCACAGTGGCTTGAACTGGGGGAAGTCAAACTGTTAATACAGGTTGCATTAGATACTAAAGTCACAGGATCTACTAGTGTATGCAGTACTGTCTAAATTTCTATATTTCCTATAGGATACCTTTCCTATTTCCATAAGCATACAGTGTTTCATCCTTTCTTTTGTTATATGTTTTATTACTGCATACATTAAATTAGTTAATATAACGGTTCCCCTAGAATCTAGTTATTCCTTCATTTCCTTATATTTTACAAGCAATGTACATTTGGCTAACTTAATTGTCTTCAGAGACTGTGCTGAGTACACTGTTATACCAATTATGTTATCAAATGATATCAATATAATTTCATTAGCATAATTTTGTTTATAAATTGCATTTTCATAAGCACAGCATTTACAT
Organism: Protopterus annectens; assembly: GCF_019279795.1. NCBI lineage: Eukaryota > Metazoa > Chordata > Ceratodontiformes > Protopteridae > Protopterus > Protopterus annectens. The sequence goes on along the minus strand of NC_056735.1, from coordinate 815,473,624 downwards.
TTCCACCAGTAGCAACTTAGTTAAAAATGAATTTTTTGCTAGGTAGAGCTTTACTAACTAATCATTGTTTAGCAGTGTACCCAATACAGTATTACTAGTTAAAACATTTTTTGTAGCAGTGTGCACTGTTTTTCCACATCAGAAACATACTATTTTCAGTTGCTGACAACTTTGGGATTTTCACAGCCATTAGTTACAGGCTTAGTTTGCTCAGTTCTAAACAGCAATTCTTTAGCTAATAGTCTTTCAGTTAGCATAACCAGTTTATCAGTACTATTAATGTATCTTTGAAAAGGCCATTTATATACTGTACACAGTTTGGTTGTACCCACTTGAACCTATCAGCTGTTAAGACATCAATAATTGTATTTTTACTCTTTTATTTCTTGTTCTAAATATAAAAAAGTCCTTTATATCATATGTCTGTGCTGTTATCACTTTAGGTGTGTTAAATATTCAGTTATTAAGTATTTTGTCTTGCATTTCAGGAGACACACAAATATTAGCAGTTTTTATTTATTTATTTGTTTATTTTTTTTAGTTATTTATTTTTTCAGTGTTTGAAAGTTTCTTGAAATCGGTACCTTCCATGTCCATATATAATCTGAGTGCTTCTCTATCTGTTGAGAAGCTGAAAAGGATAACTCGTTATAACTTTGACAGTCAGTAAATCCTTGATATGTTCAGTGTGTGCAGGGACATTATAAAGGTTTCAGTGAGTATGTTTCAATCCCATAGGAGTAATGGAAGAATGCATGATGATGCTATCACTGTGGTCATTAAGGTATGTATAGCCCTCATTATACTTGCCATGGGGACCTTTCAGAGACATTCTGGAGGCATGGTGGGAATCTTACAGGCTTTTGCCTTGAGAATACTGCAGCAGTTCTTGGATGCACTCTTGGTTTTCGTAGATCAGAACATCAATTTCTCAATGTCTCCTCAGGAGATAGTCAGGTTATACATGCCTTTTATTTAGTGGCACATTTGCCTGAGGTACGTTGTGCAAAAGATTTTACCCATGTTTCAATTAGGGCCCATCCGGGACCACAGGGTGAGTGGTACAGCAATACGAAGGTCTACCATTCATCAATTGCCAGGTAAAGTGTGATGCATGGGGATGCATCACCAACATCTTTGCTCAGCATCCTGACAGTGCCCATGATTCCAATAGATGACACACTAGTTAACAGTACCACCTCTTCATGCATGGTAGGATGCCCAGTGGTAATATCATATTTGGCAAGTAGAAAAATAGTTTTCTTTTTTTATATTGTATTTAACTAGTTATTCATGTTACAATGTATTGCCGAATACTAAACAATTTATTTTTGTTTTGTCTTTCCCTCATATTTTCTCTTTCTTTCTTTCTTTCTTTCTTTTTTCTTTGTTTATTAGGTGATGTTGGGTATCCATTGGAATCATGGCTCATGACACTAGTGAGAAATCCAAGTGGATCTTCAGAGGAGAAGTATAACACATTCCTGTCCCAAACCTGGATTGTCATTGAGAGGGTCTTTGGCCTCCTGAAAAGTCATTTCAGATGCACAGATGAGCCTAGGGGTACCCTTTAGTATGACCAAGCTACTGTATGCAAGATGTTTACTGCCTGTTGCATTCTGCATAACATGATCATCCCCTGGTCTGGTGGTGAAGTGACAATGCTGTCACTGTAGCTCCTAGTTCTAATTCAACTCCAACAAATGATGACCAGCTGGCAGCAGTAGTAAGAGACCCCATGTGGCTGGTTTCTGCACAACATATGGCTGCGCAACTAAAGAAGTGGTGTCTAGTGCAGAACTATGGACCATGACATTCAGGTTAGTGTTTCTTTTCTTGTAAAAAACATATAGGTCAGGATTCGATAAACCCTACTCTGCTCCCTAAAACCATGTGCACATCACACCATGATGCACACACAATAGCCCACTGATTTGTATTCATTAACCAGCTCTACAAGATATGTAGAGCTGCACAAACGGGTCCCCTTTACATGGTCAACTTTTCACAAAGTCGACTTTCATATGGCTGAGATCATATGATCAACTTTTGAAAAGCCGACCATGGGGAACCACTATCTCCGTACAGCGCGGAATGGGAAAATTTCCCTCTTTTGCACTGTAGTGCAATCTTGGAGTTGGTATATTTAAGTTACAGGGGGGGTGCAGGGGGGCATACACCCCTGCTAAGAGTTTAAGGCAAGTGTTGTGTTTTTTGTGTTTATTTTACATGGTCGGCTTTCTGAAAGTCAATCATATGGTCTCAGCCATATGAACGTCAACTTTCTGAAAAGTCAACCATGTAAAGTTGACCAGCACATACATTTTAAACATTGTAGCATGTGAATTACTGCATATGCACCTGAATTGCATGCTAGTCAACCAATCCAAGATGGTAAAGCTATTCAACAAGCTGTAAAGCAATCATGTACACTTAGTATAGCCTTTTGTCTTGTATTCTAAAACCTATTGGAATACAACCATGGAAACTAAACTGGAGGGCTAAGAATGTTAGGGGCTGCTGCTGCTCTTCTCAGATGTATGTGCAATAGGCTCAAGTCTATGCTGTTGCTGCTGCTGATAGACCTCAGGCAAGAAGGATTTTCATCTGTATGATGTGAAAATAATAGAGAGCTACAGGGTAGATAGAGACAAAATCCAGGAAATCTGCAACCTCTGTTGTCCTCACCTGAAAGCAAAAGCAAACTGTAGGGAACAAATTTGTGTGGAGACCAGGTTATGCATAGCACTTAGAATAAATGCAAACTTGAAACTTAGAATATTAGCTAAAGGAACATTTCAAAAACTCACGGAGAACATGCTGGAGGTATCACAGGTATCACCATCCAGGATCCTACACCAGTTCCCGAATGCTATGCTACAGCATACTAATGACTATATATATTCCCCTCATACTCTTGAGGACAGAACTAGAACTATGCAGGCTTTCTACCTGGTAGCACACTTTCCTGAAGTCCTGGGTGTCATAGACTGCATGCACATTGAGATCAAAGCACCACCAGAGAAAAGGGAAGGGTATACATCAACAGAAAGGGGTTCAACTTCATTAACTGCCAGGTCATGTGTAATGCTAAGGGAATCATCTTGAATGTGTGTGCTGGCAACCCTGGCAGTTACTATGACCTCCATATCTGACACAACTCACAGCTCTACCAAAAGTTTTTCTGGAGTGATTTCCCACAAGGCCATTTAGTGGGGGATGCAAGGGATGCACTTGAACCATGGCTGATGACACCCATCAAAAATGCTCATACAGCCATGGAAGAATGTTATAATGGGGCATGTGCTCAACAAGAGATATCATAGATCATATGTTTGGGCTGCGGAAGTCACGGTTACAGTCCCTAGATACATCAGGGTGTGCTCTGCAGTATGATCCCAGTACTTGTTCTGAAATTATCACAGTCTGTGTTATCCTATGCAATATCATCCCATGAAAACAGGTACAACAGGAACACCAAGCACCAGGAGTAATTGTTCTACCACCACTGGCAAGGTCACTACATCCACATGCAGAAGAGGAGTCAGAGGGGAACCAGCAGCTGTTGTGTGTGCAGGCAGATGTGGGCGCACTCAATATGCCCACACCCTGGTGAAGAGGCAACAGATAAAAAATATGCTGACCACCTAAGGGGTAACACTTTCATTCTATGCACCTACATGCATACATACATACAGTAACATTGATACCAGACAACATTCACAAACTTTACCAACCCATGTAATGGCTGTGGACTGCTAGCATCAGAGTCAGCCCCAAATGACAACTGTTGTAACTGCAGAACTATCAAGGTAAATGTTGAATCTGCAAAAGAAAAATAAATGTGTAAGAACAAGAACAAATGGCAGATAACTACATACTGTATTTGGAATTTTACCCAGGTACAATGTATGTGAGTTATCCAGCAATTACATCAATATGTGAGATGGCTATCTTATGTAATATATATTTATGCAGTTTATCAGCTAATATGACTCATTCATCAAAAATGCCAGCATAGAAAAGTCAGTCCAAGCTCTGCTTATCCCTACATTCTCACAAGTGGAGTAATAAGTATGACTGCTATATCACTGATTTCAAGGTAGAAATCACAACACTAAAATATTGTAATAAATAAGAAAAAAAAATCCAAATAACATCACCAATACATATCCTAAGCATATCCAGCTTCTGCATCAGACAGTATACGTATGTAAGCTTGAATCAAAAACATAGAAATGAGGTGATGACATAGTTATCATCATTTGCACAGGATAAAGGTTAGGGAGCATCAGGAAAAGGTTGACATCAAAGTAGAGAGTGTGTGTCAGTAAAAAACACAGACAGACAAAAATGTAGATAATACCAAGTGGCCACTGAGACAGAATGACCTGCAACCCTCACTAATGCCTCATGTATCTGGTGTGTGTGAGTGTCTGCATGACTACAGTCAAGTTATGTGCTAGCAATACATCCTGGCATGTTAGACAGGCATTACTTCATTGTCATTGCCCCTGACTGCAAGAACTGTCTCTGCCAGCAGTTGCACTGGCACGTCCATGACCTTGGTCAGGTGTAGTGGTGCTACCTGAATGTGAACAATGTCTGCTGAATGAGTTCCCCTCATGACTAGGCCCAGGTCCATGACCCCATGGCCTACCACATCTGGGTGTAGACAACTCAACCACTGATGGGGCAGTGGAAGTAATGTCACTATAGGATTAGGATCGGACATGGTCATGTTGTTTAATGCCAGATGATGTTGCATCCCTAATGCTACCTGGATGCTGTCCTCCTCCTAGCAAATATTCCATCACAGACACTGCCCAAACTGCCTATTCCCTTGTGGCATTCATATGATCAATTGAATCAGTAATATGGTGGAAGAAGTTACTCGCATCAGCTTGTGCCACATCTAGCACCCTAAGAATGCCCTTGAAGGTCCTAGTGGAGTGTGCCTGTACCTCTGTGATGGCCCTAAACATACATTTAGTGGCATGTAATGACACACCTGCATCAGGTAGAGGGGGATCAACAGACTTACTCAGATCACACAAATCAACTCACTTGCATGGCAGCTCACCCACACTTTATCAAAGGCCAGAGTCAACCAGCACTGAAACCGCAGTAAGCACACTACCCTGGTCAACTGTGTCACTGTCAACCTGCCCACTATCTGAGGTCTCAGTGGAATGGGTATGTGCAGGCATACTGACTGTGTCTGAAGGAAATTCAGGGGATGTGTTAGTCACAATCTCACTATAAGATTCAACCTCTACATCCTCTGAGTGGGCCTATGTTTGGCTGGCATCATCAGTGCATACCAATACTTTAACATAAGGTGGTTGGAGTCCTACACTTCCACTGTCAAGATCACCTTCAATAACGGACAACAAACACAGGAATAAAATTACTGCTCCACTAAGAACTAACCTAAAATATCTGAACAAAAATTAACACTGTTAGTACAATTACAGATGCTATAGCAAGAGAGACACTCATTAAACCCTTCTCACACATACAGATAATATAAATCTAAATAATGCTTAGTAAGAACAAAAACATAAAATTTGCTTACCATGTGCAGATGTCGCAACACTTTGCATGGAGGATGGGCATACCTCTCAACCTGGAGACATCAAGGGCCCATGACAAGTAGGTAAAACTGATCAAAAATCTGGGCACTGGTTAACATAACATTTGCATATTTAAATATGTAACCTGACCCACCACAATGGGATTGTGAGATACTGACATTCAAATGCAAATTGAAGAACAGATAAAATAAACATAAAATATAACCAGAACAATAGTGTTGGCATATCTGGCCAGATACTTGACTTTTGTGTAAGTCTTAAAAAATCAGTACTTAACATTTATCCAGAAGTATAAATAAAATGTATTGAAAGGTATCTATGTGACTGGAAGGAGGTTTGGTTGTAAAGCTGTCTTGCAGTATTTGGTGTAAACAGCAAATTCAATGGGAAAATTGAGCTGTCCTGGACACTTATGCTGGTGTACTGTGTAAAAAAACAGAAAGGTAAGACTTAGTCTAGTATGGCACTATGAGATGCAATACCTTAAAGGTATGTCAGTTTTGGCATTAAAGATACATACCTGGTAAAGTTTAATTCTGATAATACTGAGTTTTTCAAGTGAGCCCCCATTTTCCCACAGTTACTTACATATTTCAGGGTTGGGGACTTGCAGTATGTGTGAAGAAGCTTCTTGTCACTACTCGAATAGCCCTAAAATCATGCACTGCTGTCTGTACTGTGCTTGTGACATTTCAAAAGTACTGCACAGCAAGAACTGAGGAAAACCCACTCAGATAAAAACAGCAACTTCACTTTGTTACCCAGTATGGCATACACTTTAAAATTGGCATTTTTTTCCCTCTGAGTAAAATTGTGCATGGTGAGCACTAGTAGACTGCAATGACTTACTAAGGCGAGTTTGACATCTGAATTGCTGACCACTCCAACCAGTAAAAGAAACAAACATTTAAACCGCATGCTTAAGTTTTGTATCCCATTTATATGTGTTAGATTTGGTGAAAACAGATAATTACACTCAGGCACGTTGCAGAAAATACCAGACACATTCACTGAATGTCATGCAGAAAGCACAACCATCACAGGCAGGACAAAATGCATGAGGCAGGCTGATAAAGGAGCAAATAAATTATAGTTTATGGTGAATGGGTAATGCCATCTGTGCTCCCAGAGTGATGCTGGTTCATGCCATGCTTGTGCTTTTGTACCGCTGATGCTAATAGACAGACAGCAGCAGCCCTTCTCATGAATGAATCAGTGGAAGCTAAAATGACAGGAGCACAGCTCCAATGGATAAACTGTAAAATGTGTCCTGGGGTAAAAATTAAATCTCTACATTAAGCAAACATCTGTTATCCCTTATTGATAACGATGTTACTGCACAATGAAAAACACAGCTGGCCAAGTTAAGGTTGCAAGATACCAAAATCAGCAGCTAGTGAAACAAATAGGATTTATAGTTATCAAAGAGTCCTTTGCTTGAAATGAATTGTTACTTTAAATGTAGTCATTATATTTTTCATTTATATTGGGGAAAACTAAGAGTTGTTAAAGGGCTTACTAAATGCTTGTGTGTAATTCTAGAAGAGGCAGGCGGTAGTTCAAAGGCCACCTGCAATGAAACCAAGTGTTGTCCTAATAAAGTAAATTCTAATGTCACATCATAAGTAGTTCGGTTGACTTCTAGGCAACAGGAGCATGTAGTCTCTGAATTTGGAAAAAAACAGGCGCTCATTTCAGCATTAAGCAATAATGGGTTCGAAAAAATTTTGAGCATCGCATTATGAATCACGATCCATGGTTCCGAGTCTGACAAGTAGTCAGGCAGTGCCTCAAGAAGCTGATATCATCACGCATGCCCCTGCAGACTGATGAAATTGCGGGATACACAGGCAATGCATGTCGATAGTCATAACTTAAAACTGTAAATAAAAATAAAAAAGAAAATCAGGAATTGAAAGGGCCAGTCCGGAATTTGTGGCATCCCATTATTTTGCCCTCAAAACAGGTAAATATCAAGGAATTTGGTATGGTTGAGAGGAATGAGGATGGTCCTTGAAGAAATGAAGCAATGAAAGGATGGCAATTAATCATCACAATGGCGATAACAGAGGGACAGTGAATACACAATTGCCTATATGTCCTGTATGAAATAGCTCTAACTGAAACTTGCCTGAGCTGTCCATCCTCACCTATGTATGACTTATCAATAGGTACAGATATAAAACCATGTATCAGAAGCAGTAGCAGCTAAATTATATATTTTAGTCTAGAAGCCAATATAATGTTGCCATATCTAAGCCTACCTGGAACCTGCTCCTCGATACACTTAGCCTCCTAGCCACATCAGCGCTGATATGAAGCACATGGTGTGCAGGATCCCCTCAGCTGTCGGGATCTATGACAGTGGAAAGGATCTCCTTATTTGGTGTCAGTGGAGGCTTGATTGCAGGGCCACCCCTGTAGCCAGCTGTTCTTGGGCAACTGTAGTTGCCCTCCTCCATGCTGATGCAATCATATCAGTGTCCTATCACTGCACCTGATCATAAATGTTGCTGCAATCACCAGCTGTGTTTATATCAGTGATTAACTGGTTCCAAATCTCCTTTCTGTCAGCCATATCCCCCAGACTCTGTCAAGTAGGAAGGCTCCAAGCCTCCTCAGAGCTTGGATGATTACCTCATTTTCAGCATCACTAAAAAGGAGATTTTGTGGATTTGTAGGCTTGAGTGGAATAATTTTATGTGACATTAAACAGAGAAGGATAAAACACATTAATATAACATAAGTAATGCATTTGCTCACAAAATAGTCTGTCAACATAAAGGACCACACTTCTAATTTAGTGCAACAGAATGTTAGGTGATTCCTCTACCTCTCCCCCACACAAACAAAGGATTGTACAAGCCAAGGAATACCACATAAGTAATGTATATGTTTTTGACAAAATTATCAGCCTTTTTATACATTTTCAACAGAAAAGCACTTGAAAAACACTTTTCATTTAGGGCAACAGAATGATATGTGCACCCCCACACATACAAACAAACAAATAAAGGCTTGTACAAACCAAGGAATAACACATAAGTGATGTATATGTTTTACACAAAATTATCAGGCTGTCTACACATTTTCAACAGAAAAAAATACTTTAAAACTTCTCATTCTATATGTTTTCCACACAATTATCGGGCTGTCTACACATTTTCAACAGAAAAGCACTTTAAACACACATCATTTAGGACAACTGAATGCTAGGTTGCACCTCCACACACTCCAATAATTGTAAGGGTCTGTAAAACCACCCATTCTGTTAGCATTCATACAGTGAAAACTGAAAAGTTATGTCATTGAGTACCAGATAACAATTATCATTGCTAAATAGTAAAGAAGTCAAATTATGAATGCCAGTCTATTTTCACTGTGCCCACCACTCCCAGGGAGGTTGCCCTGGGCCATTTGAAAAGCATAACAGGGGGCCAGATTCAGGAAGCCTCCGTGTAAGAGTTATAACTCTTACATGGAGGCTGCAGTTAAACGGTGTGATGTCAGCATGTCATGCATATGCATGAGGTGCATGAGGCATGCTGAATCACACTGTAACTCTTACACGGTCCATGTAAGACAGAAGGGGCGTGTCCGTTGGCTAAGCCCTGCAAGCGGACACACCCCCGGAAGTCTATAATGGCTGAAAGTAAACAGCCACGAGAAAGGCCATGGAAATGTGATTAAACACACTACACAACACATGCCCCCACAGACCAGCAATGTAAAGAGTGAACAGATGTTATAAAATGAAAATAAAAACTGTTTTATTTTTTTTAAACCCGTAAATGTTTGCTACTGTGTGCGCTCGTGTGCGCGGGTGTGCTACTAGTGCAACTGCATTTAGCAATCAGTGGAAAAGGATATAAGAACTAAATATGCAAAGCAAGCCAAGAAGTAATAGCATAGCGGTAGAGTTGTCAGCTTGAGAGCAGGAAGGCAAGGTTCGAGCCCACACAGCAACCTTTTTTTTTTTTTTGTAAATAAGGACTAAAAAGGCCCCTGACAGTAATGTACAAATGTAAAAGTATTCCCTTTTGTAAAATGGAATGAAATGGAGCATATGTTTTCAAGTAATACAATAATAAATATATGTAGAAATGTACTGATAGCTAAACTGCAGTGAGACAGAGTGCCCGTAGCTAAGTAGTGCTTCACAAACTGCAAACTGCTTGCCCATAGCTAAGGACTGGTTTAACAGGCTCAAACTGTGTGCAACTAGCTGTGCTTAGTTTAACATGTGTGTTACTAGCCAATTAAGGTGTAACCCAGTGCACACCGTTTGCGCGACGCGCCCACAAGCTAACCGCCAGTGCGCATGCATGAGCTCCGCGCAAACGAGCGCAGACCTGGTTTTAAGTGCTTAAAAGTGCCTTTGGCACATTTGATTGACAGGTCCTGTACTCATTTCGAAAGAAAAATAAATTCCCACTGTCAGTCTCGAACCCAGGACCCTGGTAACATTAGTATGTATGACCTACCACTAAGCCATAACTCTCATACAAGAACATAGTGCTGAGATAAATATTACATGTAATAGTAGGAATCAATATAAAGGTAATATAGGATGTGTACTACCCAAAGCATGTCAGGTAGATTTGTAATGCCCGAACGACTGTATTCCCATACTAGTTTAGTGTTAACAGTAACAGCCCTGCTAATTGTTAGCTTGTACATAATAATGTAAGGTAATGTACATATATGAAAGTATGTATATGTACACATACATACATACATACATATATATATATATATATATATATATATATATATATAAATATATATTAATACATATGAAATATAGTGGGAGGTGTCAGTATCCATACACACTCACTACAGGAAACAGTGAAGATAAATGCAGCAACCAGAATCTGTAACACAGCCTGACTCCTGTGAGACCTACTAACCCCTTTAACTGCTTAAAGGTGCCCCCAGCACTCTGATTGATAGGACCTATACTCAATTTGAAAGCAAAATATAAGCATACTAGTAGGCCCTACCACAAGACCATTGTAACACTAGTCTGTATGACCTACCAGTAAGCCATGACTCTCATACAGGAATATAGTGCTAAAAAAGTGGAACGTGTAATAGTAGGAATGAAGATAAAGGCAATATAGTATGTGTATTTCCCAAAGCATGTCAGACAGACTTTTACTGTCCCAATTACTGGATTCCCATACTAGTGTAGTGTTAACAGAAACAGCCCTGCAAATTGTTAGCTTGTACCCAATATTGTCAGCTAATGTACATATATGAAAGTATGTATATGTACACATATGTATATATAGCAATACATAGGAAATATAGTCGTAGGTGTCAGTATGCATACACACTCACTACAGGGAACAGGCGAGAAATGCAGCAACCTGAATTCACAACACAGCATGAAGCATGAGAGATGTACTAACCTTCACACTCACAGAACATTGTCAACAGCATACCAGCATGGTCCACACCCTTACAATCTGAAAGGGCAATGCCTATCTCACATACCCTTTTATAGCACTGTCCTGAAATCACAGTGAGACATGCAATCAGTACACAACTGGCTGTATGCAATTAGCCAATGCTGCCTTACAATTGGTGCAGAGGCCATCACATGGACCTATGCAGATACCTACAAAAGCATCCAGTACCCACACTCCACACATGCAATACAGTCATTGCACAAAACCTACTGAGAAAGAGAGAGAGAGGGAGACAGAGAGAGAAATAAAACAAATATACAGACAGCCACCAGCAAAACCAGCAGCAGCAGCAGCAGACAGCAAGCAGCAAGCAGCACCACTGACACAGCAACAGCTGCCACAAACACAGGTAATGCAAAGTAGCAGGTTAATACTGTGTTTACTGTGACACCTCCAAATGTATCATAGGTCACTATCTATAGGTATGTCCATGAGATAGGTTGTGTGTACATAGTCCTGAAATATATACATATGTAATATTGCTGTACATGTTGCCCATACTTAAAACTTCCATAGCTTAGAACACAAGGCCAGTTGTGCATATGATGCAGTAGTTACCAGGGTCAGTAGAGGTTACTCCTCATTGGTGTGGCACTGTGTATGTATGGCACTGTTCAGGTACATATCCTGTAGTATGGCCAGGGATTAATATCAGTCTGTCATGTGGTGCTATGTCCTCCAGGGGTGAACGTAGCACACATCCAGGGATACCATTTCATAACAGTGATGCTATGTGTTCTGCAATGTTGAGGGTGGCCCTCACCTGGACATGTGAGAGGATAGGGAGGTTACAGTCATCTGTGATAACTAATTCCACTTGTGTAGGAGATTGGGGGGGGGGTACCTGCACCTAAACTGTCTGCAACAATGTTGCCAATATCTGTGCATTTGGTGAATGTGAAGCATCTTAACACTGATGACCACAGATGCCTTGCCTTCATGTGAATCTGCCCTGTGCTGCAGTAGCCTCCTGCTATTGTCATACAATGTGCCTGTATCTGTAGTTCACTGGACAGGATAAATAAGTGGTGTGCATACGTTCTGGGTTAGATATGTGTGTGCACAGTACATGCACTATATGGGATGTCTGTGGTAAGCTTTTGCAAAGGGGCCAGCAGTGTGTGTTGTGGCTTCCACTGGCCCAATGGGCTGCATGGATAGCATCATAGTCCTAACTAGTGAATAACTGTGTAATTACATGCATACATAGCAAGGTAGTGTACTGTGCTTGTGGTGTTTTTGGGATATGTATATCCAGGCTGAGTAATGTGTGTCCACATCACAGGGTTGGATGGCAACACACATCCAGTATGTAGGGATGAACACCCAGAGTGTTTCAGACGTGTCGCCTGTGCAGAAATATCTGGCCATTACCTGTGCATCCCCCACAACACACACACATGGAACATATGGCAGAAGTACTATAGCAGTACACATAGGTTCATAGGTTCATACTAGGCTATTTGCCCTAGGGCATTGATAAGCCTAGTAGAATGTGTTTGTCTTTCGCCACCCAATTACAATTTATGCTGCTATGCCCTTGTCCGACGTTAGTATACTGTGCCTCTGTCTAACAGTGACATAGAAGTGATACCTGGGGTACAACTATGATCTCCATCCACTCATCCAGATTCCTATGGAAGACAGTCAATGAGGGACTCTGCCTAACCTGTAGTGTGAGTTCATTACAGAGTGAAGGGAGCCTCTTGGTTAGGAATATGCCCCTCCAGCTTGTTTATTTATGTCAGTGCTGAGGTTCAGGTCTCCTGAGCGTGTGGCGGTATGGGACTCTGATTTCCTGAGGTGCAGCATGTTCATTACTTCTGGGTTGGACATGGCTGTATATGGCAGGCACAGATTGCCACTGAACAGGCAGTATGCCACTGAGTCCAGCTGGATTTCCTTTAACTGTGCAGCATATGGCATCTGTTTGAGCCCTTTGATCCACTTGATGAGGTACTGTTGGCCTTTACCAGTTGCTGTAGGTGTCTGGTTAGGTACATCCCAAAAGGTGCATTGTATGCAATTATAGGCCTGATGATGGATGAGTAAAGAGGCACAATGACCTCCCCTGCCGTACATGTGAATCCCTCATGATTAGCTGGCCTATATAACATGTCTTTCAATCCACATTGGCCATGTGGTTGACAAATGACAGATTGCTATCATGTTTGTTCCCCAGGTCCCCAATTACGTCTTCTGTACTCAATGGCCCAACACCTATGTGGTACTTTGCCACCAATGTGGAGGCGTGGGAATCTGCGTTGAATATTGATACTCCCCCTCCTTTCTTGTCTGGTCCAAGTGTTGGGGCCGACAAGAATGGTAACAGGGCCAGGGCGATGGTGTGCATTTGCGACGTCGACGTGGCCGTATGCCAGCAACAGCACAAGCTGGCAGTGGCCGCGGATGACAACAGGCCCACTCACGCACCTCAAGTGCCAGCACCAGCCCCAGCAATGCTGAGTCTGTGCTGTCATCAGGACGCCCCAGGAGACCACGTGCATGTGGCTCTGGACAGTCCAAACAGGGAACTGTGTCCAGTCAACACACCCCCGCTTCCGATGACAGTACCCAGTCTGGGTTAGTACCGGATACAGCCCGTAGCACCCCTGCCAGGCACAGGTACCGTGTCCGTGCCCACAGACACTGATCGGGATGACCTGACAGGTGCAGTCTGTGGCTGTCCACAAAACCCTGTACATGGCAGCCATTATGTGGGACTGTGTGCGTGCTTACACACATGCAGAAATCTAACACCTAGGGCAAACACATACACACACACACTGCACCAACACCGGTCCACCCTGTACTGCTGCCCCTCACAAACACGCATACACACACACGTCAATTGGTGTTACCAGTGGCTGGCTTGGGCATACCTAACCCACAACCTGTGCATATGATGACACTGTGCCATCTCCTGCATACTATGACATTGGTGCAGGAAAAGGTAAACACGTTGCTGATGCACAGGGTGACTACATAGATGTGTATAAGTAGTAACATGTTGGTAACTGTTCACTTTTCCACTATGATTGTGTGTATATCCCAGCAGTCCTGCTGCAGTAACTGTATGAATGTCCTCAATTGTTATCTGCACCCATACTACTTACCAAAGTGTACCAGCTGCACACCATCACATGCTACCATTGACTATGGGAATGCGCATCATGTGCTGTTATGTAGATTCAGCTATATGTATCTGTTCTGTCACACATGCATTTACACACACCCTGCTACCCCCACACATGCACACGCTCACCTGCCATTCCCATTATTTATTACCCTACATGAGTAGCTGTCGATACATGACAGGTACGCATTTGAGAAGTGCACTATGTTGATTACTACCGATTTCCTCCTCTCTACCTGTGCTCACAGGGTGCAGGCAACCTCATTAGTTTAAAGGTGTAATGTGCATCAGGTACTGTGGTACCCTGATTGCCACATCAAACATTTTCCCATACGGAAATGCACACACAGACACATCCCACATCCACACACTTGCCACATTCAGGCTTCAAAACACTATCTAGGTATATTCTGGTACATGTGCGTGTTACAGTAGCATGTAACACTATACTGAGTACTGGCAGTTGTCTGTTGTCATGTTGTTTGTATAGAGTAAAAGGATTGTTCGTTTATCCTACTTCGTTTTGTGGACATTACTTGAAGAAGTGTTACCTTACATGTGTTATTGGTACCACCACCTTCTCTTTTGTAGTTTTGTTTGTATAGGGTGCTCTCAACATCACTGCTTGTTAAGGGAAATGTGCACCCTGCGGTGCATAGCCCCATTTGGCAAAAGCCACATCCCACCCCCACCATTGTGCACACACACTAACTCCACCCACAGTAAAACACATACTTTCCATTTGCAAGATTCAAACCCCTACCAAACTGCGTCATGACAGTAGAAGCAGACATATTAGCAGAGTGTGCTATTTGCATTAGTGGGCGAAATTCTTTGTAATGCTGTACTTAGAGGGTGCTGACATCATCTGTGTGTAGGAGGAGGGATGTGCACCCTGTAGTGTGTTCTCCCAGTTGGCAAAAGGCACTTTTCCCTGTCAGCATTATGCACAAACACAAACCCCACTCATACTAACACACATACATTCCCTTTGCAGGATTCAAACCCCTACCTAACTATGTTATGACACTGGAAAAAGACACATTAGCGAGCCTTATACAATTACTGGAGGACTTCAATTCAGGTAATATAGTTATAGAGTCCTGACATCATCAGTGTTTCAAAAGGGGAATCTGCATCCTGTAGTGTACTGCCACAGTTGCTAATAGGGGCATTTCCCACACACACATCGATGTGTTCAAGGTTTGCATATGTGGGGGATCCAGTACTCCAGTGTGATTAGTATATGGTTCGATTGCAACAATGAGGGATATACTTCCAGTGGTGAGCATTTTGTACTCATGTTTGTGATGATCAGGTCTAGTATATCTGCCCCTCTTGTGGGAAGGTTGATTACCTTTTCCATAGCTAAAGAGTGTCTGATCTATGGGAACCCTAGAGCTTGGGTATTGTGGCTTGTGTAATGTTCACAGTCTATGTTTGGGTAGCTGACGTCACCCAGTATGATGGTGTTTGCAGAGAAATCTATACTCTCCTGTGTCAGCATGAAGGCTGTGTGGGAGTCCTGAGTTTGAGAGGGTGCTGTAAGAGCTCCTCTCTGTCTCTTTCCATGTGGTCCAGGGAGGTGCTCAGGTTGTTTGCACCATCATGGACAATGACTGCCTCATACTTGTACTTGCTGTGGAGTGACCTGTGTGCCTGTGTTATGTGGCACATTCTATCACCCGACAGGTAGCTAAATGTGACCCTCACCTTGCTCAGTCTGGAGGGCGGGATGTCAGTCAACAGCTCATGTCAAGCATGTTCACACCCCTCATAAATGATGTGGAAACCTTCAAAGGCCCCAGGCCTGTTGAAAATATGGACCAGACTGCAGATACCTGTATAAAGGCATTCGATGGACACATTCAGGAATGCATGGATCATGCAACCACATATGAAAGCATGACCCAATCCTCCAAAGGCAGACGTCATGTGTGCTGGACACCAGCCATAAACAAACTATACAATAGAAGGATGAAGCCACTACATGATACAATAAACTCCCAAAATGTGAAGGCATCACTGATGAGTATTAGAAGACAACTACAGGCACTCATACGATTGTCTAAGGCTATCTTTGAGAGAAGATTCCACAAGCCACTGAGGATAATCACAAGGCTTTCTGTAGTTATGTTAGGAACCTGGGTGGTAATACCCAGATATGCTCAGAGGTAATCCAAGATGTCACACGAAATACAAAGCACACAGACATTGCCATCATCCTAGTGGACAGGGTCACTGCTACCTTCTCCCCCCACCACACCAAAAGGGCAAATATGTCTCCCAGCAGAGTGCTGCCCCCCCTGACATCACAGATGCTCAGGTAAGAGCTGCCCTCTCCAAAGCAATAAACACTGCATCAATGGGACCAGACAGTGTCCCAGGCTGTGTCCTACATGAACCACAAGAAGAGCTACACCCAGACATAACACTACTGTTCAATCCCAGCCTTACTACACAATATGTGGCCAAAGAGTGGCGTACAGCAACAGTGGTCCCTCTACATTCAGGTGGTGCCTTAACGGATCCTGGACACTATTCGCCCCATATGTCTGAATAGCTTGGTCTGCAAAGCTATGGCAAGGATCATCATGAACCTCACATATATAGATATTGGGGACCTACAGACATGTCACCATACACAGTTTGGCTTTGTTAATGGCAGATCCTGCCTCTCAAACAGGTTTGATTTTTTGAAACAGTCACCAAGGCCACTGTCAAGGGGAGGGAGGTCTACACAGCCTACCTGGACCTTGCATAAGCCTTTGATACAATACCCCACTTGTGCATTCTAGGGAAGCTCACCAGTGTACATATTAACCCCTATGTCACTATGGATATTGCACAGTGGCTCAAGGGCAGAACACACATGGTTAGAATTGCTGGAGCCATGTCAGCCTCAAACCAGTTACAAGTGGTGTCCCACAAGGCTCAGCCTGGGAGCTATCATGTTCATTATATATTTAGCATAGGTACAGGCCAACATGGAAGTACTGTGGCTGAGCAAGTCGCAGATGACTGCATACCGGACGCCATAATAAACTCTCCAGCTAACACACGCATCCTCCAAAAGGGCCTCTTGCAAACACATGACTTGTGCCACAGCCATGGCCTCAAGGTGAATGACCAAAAGCGTATAGTCATCCCCTTTGTCAAACACAAAGTGACCACAAAGTACCACATATGTGTTAATCCATTAAGTGCAGACGAAGGAATTATGGACCTTGGGGTACACAGGTTGATAGCATTCTACCATTTGACAACAACATGGACAAAGTGGTTAGGAAAACATTTTATATGGGCCACATCATCATGATGGGATTCACATGTAGATCAGGGGAGGACATTGTGCCTCTTTACTCATCCCTCATCATGCCCATAAATGACTATAATGACCCTGTCGGCATGCACCTTACCAGACACCTGCAGCAACTGGAAAGACCAAATACGTATCTCGACAAGAGGATCAAAGGGCTCAAACAGATGCCACATACTGACTGGTTAAAAAACAGCAGCTCTACTCAGTGGCATAC
This sequence comes from Protopterus annectens, assembly GCF_019279795.1. Lineage (NCBI taxonomy): Eukaryota > Metazoa > Chordata > Ceratodontiformes > Protopteridae > Protopterus > Protopterus annectens. Next base: position 815,455,881 of record NC_056735.1, on the reverse strand, counting down.
TGCCTCTTCATAGGCAATCTGTGCCTGACATATAAGGCCATGTCAAACCCTCACTTAATGGCCATGCTGCACCTCAGAATATCCAGATCCCATCAGGATACACGCTGGAAAGACTTGAACCTCAGGAGTGATATACATAGGACATGCTGGAGGGGCACATTCATAACTCAGAGGCTCCCTTCATTCTGGAATATTATCCCAATAGAGGTTAGGCAGAGTCACTCAGTGACTATCTTCAAGAGTGATATTAATGACTGGATGTGACATTGTAGGGTTACCCTGGGTATCACTTATGTGTCACTGTTAGACAGAGGCACAGTATACTAACCTTGGAAAAGGGCATAGCAAGATAGATTTACAATGCATGGTGAAAGCCACACACATTCTGGCTAGGTGGATAAATGCCCTGGGCAGACATCCCTGTATGAACCTATGGACCTATGTATCTTGTTCACCATTGGCCCTATGTGCTGTTAATCACCAATGCAATCTCAATACTATGGTAGCATGTGCAAAGGTCAGTTGTCAGTCACCTCTATGGTGCAGTTGTGGAATATGTGAGTCATGTAGTAATGTCACAGCTGCCACATGTACACAGTCAACCCTATCCCCTACCCATGGATGTACAACACATGTATGAGATGGAAACACATGGCCAAACTGTGGACTAAGCACTCTGAACCCAGTACTGGCATAACCTGTCAGGTGGCAGGAAATACTACAGTGACAGCAATACCAGTCTGATGTGGACCTACACTGACAGCAATACAAGCATGGAAACACACCAGGCCATTCGTGGAGCCTAAGGATAGCATCCTGCATGACTGGCAGACACCTCTGCAGCTGGCACACAGTCATACATTAGGCCTGCACACAGCACGCATAACACATAGCACACAAATCCTGTGTGCCAAACAAGCACAGTCTGTACAGCTATACAACACTACTGCTGCAGTTGTTTTAGGTACTTTTATTGTCCAGTACAGTGAGGACATGCTCACCAGGCCGGACAAGGTGGAGGTCACAGTGATATGCTCATGGGGCACTATGGTCCACCACATAACACAAGCATACAGGTCAGTCAGATGCATGGACAGATATGACTCAGTCATTGTCCATGCCACCACAGCTGATTTGGAATGTCCCTCACTGGGATACATGATAGGGAACATGGAAGGGATCACTGAGCAAGTGACACAGGCTGGTAGAACCCTGACCTTGGTTGGCATCAGACCCTCACCAGGGATTCTGACATATTACTGAATGCTAATGAATTACTGTAGCTACAACACCCTAGCTGAACGGTTCTTAGCATGCAGTCACTGCATTGCTATGGAACAACGTCTTACCACTCCCACAACAGGTGAAAACATGCAGCACCTGTTCATCAACAACAGGTAGACTATATGCCCCAGACCAGGTGTGTATCCCTCACTACTAGGCTGATAGCATCTACATCTCACACTGTATATACACATCCCACATGCAGCACCTGCACAGAAGACCACAGTCATAATGTTACCCTGTGCAAATACCATGTATTCACATGTGGCAGGCATCACACATGGTAACTATTGAAGGTCACAGATACATATGTGTATTTGGCACATGCATACATCATGTGTGCATTGCCATAACTGGTTTAATCAATGTCATGCATTATTGTGAGAGACAACACGCACACATTGGCATTCTGTGTGGGCAAAACACACGTGGCATGTCTGTAATCAAAAGCCATAAATAATTGTGATATCGTTTAGAAAGGGGTATGTACATCCTGTAGTGTGTTTTCCCAGTTGCCAAAAGGGATATTTCTGCCATACACACTTACCCCCCCTTTACACACACTTGCTGGATTCAAACCCCTACCTAACTATGTTATGACACTAGAGACAGACGCATTAGCTGAGCGCGCTATTCACATTACTGAGAGATTTCCTTTCTCCTGATATATTTATAGGGTGCTGACATCATCAGAGTTTAGAAAGGGGAATGAGCATCCTGTGGTGTGTTTTCACAGTTGCCAAAAGGGATGTTCTTTTCAAACACACTTACCCCCCTTCACACACACTTGCTGGATTCAAACCCCTACCTAACTATGCTATGACATTAGAAACGGACGCATTAGCGGAGTGTGTTATTCGCATTACTGGGAGATTTCCTTTCCCCTTATATACTTATAGGGTGCTGACATCATCAGAGTTTAGAAAGTGGAATGAGCATCCTGTGGTGTGTTTACACAGTTGCCAAAAGGGATGTTCCTTTCATACACACTTACACACACACTTACCCCCCTTCATACACACTTGCCACTTGCTGGATTCAAATCCCTACCTAACTATGTTATGACACTAGAGACGGACGCCTTAGCGGAGCGCACTATATGGATTACTGGACGATTCCTTTTTTCCTTATATACTTATAGGGTGCTGACATGATCAGTGTCTAGAAAGGGGAATGAGCATCCTCTGGTGTGTTTTCACAGTTGCTAAGAGTAACATTTGGACTAAGTGTGTGAGCATGCCCAGTTCAGCCTTCCCATGGCATGTTGTGTGAAAGATGTCTCATTTATCTAAGTGTGTGAGCATGTCCAGTGTGAGCTTTCCATATGTTGAACTCTGCAGCCCATCACATTTGTGGATGAGTGTGACCTTCAACAAATATCTCCAGTTTATGGTTGTGTGTTCTGTGCCATGTTGTGTAGTTACTGTCCAAATGCTTTTTGTGTGAACACAACACGGAGTATACTGTGCCTGCAGGTTTTGCATGGGATACTTTGCACACAATTGTCAACATCCGTTCATACTGACCTAACACTGTAGTACTGTATAGTGTAGTGGTTCAGTACTTTCACTGTGGTGGTCAGTATCCTGGGCTTTAGTCCTATCACTGCTTTACATTTCCATAGTGTGCACAACAGCCTGGTTAGGGTCCAGTTGTGCACATCTGCACAAAGACGGTGCCTCTACGGACCCTGGTAATTACAACCCCATAAGCTTAACAAGTCTAGTCTGCAAAGCTATGGAGAGGATCATAATGGAGCTCACAAACAAAGATATAGGGGACATGCAGACATTGGACCTGTCCCAGTTTGGCTTGGTCAAGGGCAGATCATGCCTTTTGATCTTGGTCGACTTCTTCAAAACAGTCACTAAGGCCATTGCTGAGGGAAGGGCAGTCCATACAGCCTACCTTGACCTTGCAAAGGCTTTCGACACAATACCCCACTCGGGTATTGTAGAAGGACCTACCAGCCTAAATGTAAACCCATATGTCACAAGATGGGTTGCAAACTGGCTTAAGGACAGGACCCACAGGGTTAGAGTTGCTGGCGCTATGTCAGACTCCAAGCTGGTCACAAGTGGTGTCCCACAGGGCTCAGTCCTTGGCCCCCTATTGTTCGTTATCTACTTCTCAGAGGTACATGCCAACATGGGAGGACTTTGGCTGACAAGGTTTGCAGATGACTGCAAACTGGGCACCATAGTGGACAGTGCATCAGACACGGATATCCTTCAGAGGGGACTCACAGACACTGATAGCTGGTGCCAGAGCCATGGCCTGACGTTAAATGCCAAAACATGTATAGTCATACCCTGCAGGAAAATCAAGGTAACCCCAAGCTACCATATAGGTGGCAATCCTGTAAGCACAGAGGAGGTTATCATGGACCTGGGGACCCAGGTTGACAGTGGCCTTTCTCCTGACACTCACATTGCTAACGTGGCTAGAAAGACCTTCTACATCGCCCACCTGATCAGGAAGGGATTCACATCCAGATCTAGTGGGGTCATTGTTCCCCTGTACTCTTCACTTATCAGACCAATGATCGAGTACAATGCCCCATTCTGGATGTATCTCACCTGACATCTGCAGCAATCAGAGAGACCCCAAAAGTCCCCCACCAAAAGGATAAAGGGTCTCCAACATCTGTCATATGCTGCCAGATTGAAGACACTCCAGAGGTGACATGTGCCTGACATGCAAGGCCATGTCCAACCAGGAAGTAATGGACATGCTCCACCTCAAAATCGCCAAATCCACCAGAACCACTAGGGCAAGTGACTTAAACCTTAGCAGGGATATAAGTAGGACATATTGGAGGGATAGATTTATCACTCAGAGACTCCCTATGCTGTGGAATACAATCCCGGTCCATGTGAGGCAGAGCACCTCAGTGGCTCGGTTCAAGAGGAATCTTTACCTGTGGATGGGAGATCATAGGTTTACCCCGGGGACCGTCTCTGTGCCACTGCTGGACAGAGGCACGACAAACTAATGGGCACAGTATTGTTTCCATATAAGGGGTGGCATACACCACAAAACTCTGGGCTGGGCTTATACCTGCCTTAGGGCAGATAGCCTAGTATAAACCTATGAACCTATCTGACCATGTTGCATAATGTTTGGATATGAACTACTTACAACAGCCTCATCCAACATCAGTAGTGTATTCCACAACATAGGTGTACATTGGCAAACACTACCAATGTGCCCTAGGCCATTTCTAATGCTAGTCTGAGAGTGTGTTTGTATTTCGACACATTGTAAGTGTAGTTTGCCATGACATATGTCTTGTGTAGTATACTGTGCCTCTGTCTACCTGTGACATAACATTGATACCCAGGGTAAACCTACCGTCTCCCATCCACTCATTAAGATTTCTGTTGAGGAGAATCAATGAGTGACTCTATGGATAACCTGTACTGGTAGTTTACTCATGCATGGGGGTGGCTTCTGTGTTATGGATAATGCAGTACAGCTTGTTCTATGTATGTCAGTGCTGGGGTTCAGGTCCCTCGTGTTCATAGCTCACTGCCATTCAGATTGTACAAGGTGCAGCATGTTCATTGATTCCAGCTTGGACATGGCTTTCTACATCAGGCACAGCTTGCGTCTGGGTGGCCAGCATGGCAGTGCGTGGAGTTGTACTCTGTTTAATCAGGCAACACATTACATGTGTTCAAGCTCTTTGATACTCCTGGTGAGGTACTGTTGTGGACTTTACAGTTGATGGAGGTGTCTGCTGAGGTACACCCCACAGGGGCGTTTGTGGTCATTTGTAATGCTGATGAAGGATAACTGCAGAACCACAATGACCTCCCCTTATCTAGATGTCATAACCTTCATGATTAGGTTGGTATATGGATTGTTTCTGTTAACACTACAGCCACATGTTTGTCCTATGCAGGATATCTATCCCCTTGTGTACCCAGGTCCGTCATTACATGTGATGTATGTAATGGGTTAACACCTATGTGGTAATTGGTGGTCACTTACTGTATATCCACAGAGGTTGACTATACAGTTGTCTCCATTTCACATGCTGACATGGCTATGGCACCGGTTGTCTGTTTCTATGTGGCTCTTTTGTGGGATGCTTGTGTCAGCTGGAGTGTCAGATATGTTAGGCGGTTTGTAGTCCTCTGCAAACATGTTCAGACATAGTCCTTACATGTTGGCCTGTACCTATGGGGCATATATACCAGACGGGAAAGGTCCCAGGACCAAGCTTTGTGGGATACCTGTTATATGTGGTTTGTAGTCTGACATGGCTACAGCATGTCTGGCCATGTCAGTTCTGTCGTTGGTCTGGTTTGCAACCCCTCTAGTGACATTGGGGTGTATATTTAAGCTGGTGAGCATATCTATATTGAACACGTAGGGTATTGTATGGAATGCTTTGCAAGGTCCAGCTATACTGTGTGGGCCACATTGCCCTCATCAGTGACCTCAATCACTGTTTCAACTGAGTCACACATGTTTAGGGGCGGGGTCTGCACTTCATAAACCCACACTGGCTAGGGTCGGGTGTCAATAGATCCCCAATATCGTTATGTCTGAGGTACATGCTGATCCTTACCATAGCTGTGCAGACCAAGCTTCTCAGGAATCTGTGGTGGTTGTTTTTAGTATCCATTCAGGCGACACCTTTCTTGAGAACACCCACTGTTGTTGTACACTGCTCTTTGGGTACATATCCTGTGGTAAGGCTGACATAATGTCAGGGAGGCAGCGATCTGCTGGGAAAGATATTTGGCATTATGGGGGGGGGGTTTGCACTGCACCTGTCAGGATGTATGTTGGCAATACGTGTGTGTGTTTGGTATGTTGTTTGTAATATTTGTGTGATCCAGAGCATATCCAGGAATTCACAACACGCTTACTACCATCAGTTGCAGCAGCCTTGGCGTTATCCTTAGTGTTCCGTACAATTTGCATCATAGTAGGTTCATGGGTTCATACTAGGCTATCCACCCTAGGGCATTTGTAAGCATAGCCACAGTGCGTGTGGCTTTTGCCACCTCTTGCTATGTGAATATTATGGCCACTTGTGATTTACTTAGCTGTGCCTCTGTCTGGACATGACACAGTAAAGACCCCCAGTGTACATCTACAATTATCCATCCATTTTGCTAACTTCCTGTTGAAGAGTGTCAGTGAGGGGCTCTGCCTAACATGTAGTGGTATTCTGTTCCAGGGTGTGGAGAGACTCAGGGTTAGGTATCTGTCCCTCCAGCACATCCTATTTGATTATGTGTTAAGGTTGACATCTCTGACTCACACAGCTCCGATGACTTTGGGTTTTCTGGGGTGGAGCATGTCCATTACTTCTGTGTTGGACATGGACTTGTACAACAGACATACAATGCCTCTGTGTTGGCAGTATGTGACTGCATTCGGCTGTGGTGTCTACAGCCAGGCGGCATATGAGATATAGTTGAGACCCTTTATGACTCTTGCTGAGGTACCTTTGAGGTCTTTCTAACTGCTGCAGGTGCCAGGTAATGTACATCCCAAATGAGGCAGTGTATTACAATATGGTCTGATAGGGGAACAGTATAGGGGCACAATGACCTTTGTTGATGTAGATGTGACTCCTTTCATGATACAGTGTCCAATATAGACAGTCTTCCTAGACAAATTGGCGATGTGGCTGTCACATGGCAGGTGACTGTCCACTTGTGTCACTAGGTCCCTGATTACTCCTTCCACACATAATGGTTTACCACCTAGGTGGTAATTTGTGTGTACCTTGTTTTGTATTTGGTGGTGCATTCATCCTGTCCACTGTCTTCAGGACAGTGGGGTGGGGTTCCTGTGTGTGAGAGTGTGGTCTGTAGCATGCTACAGACTGTACAGCAGTCTTGCGTACAGGTAGTTGCACATGGGTGGACTGCAATGACATAGGCATTGTCAGTTAACTGGACGTATGGCTGTCTGTGCTGAATATGGATACTCACCCTCCTTTTATGTTTTGTTACAGGTTTTGTGGCCATAACACATCATATGTGGTATTACCTGGTAGTGCTGGTGTGCTGTGTCATGAGGCTTGCAGCAGGTGTGTATCACTGGACTGACATCAATGTTCTCCATACTGGGGAGGGCCTCAGCAGCATGCATACTGAGGTTTACACATCTGGCATTGGTCAGCATTACCCTTCTGTTTCTTTCCAGTTTTGTTTTCTATGGTGGTGGGTTGCTCTTTTCGGCCTTGCCTATGGGAGGATCTCTGTAGTTTGCAAAAGCCTTAGGCAATATCCAGACGCTGATGGGTAACAGGTGCAATCCATCCCTGGGACAGCAGCATGTCTCACTATGGAGTCACCTATTACAACTGTATCAGGCATGTTGTTTCTCCTTCTGTCCTGTGACTGTTTGGCACACCAGCCTTTGTGTACTATGTGTTACATGTGCTATGTCTGGAGTTTGTTTTATTGGGTGTCTGCTTTGGAGGCTTGTGTTGGTGTTGTGTGTTTGTAATTAGGGCCTCTGGGAATGTTTTTGTGTTTATGTGTTTGGTTTACAGTCGTTGTAGGTCTATGTGGGACTGGGTATGTGGTGTATGTGGTTACCTTGTCCTCCTGACTAGTTTTGACAGTACTGATTTGGGTGTGCTGAGGCCCCAGTTTGGCTACCGGGTTGTGTCTATCACATACATTTGTATTTATTGGGGTGAGTTGTTGTTGTGTGTGTACTTGGGACAGGTGTCACATTGCCACTGGATTCACAGATTCTACTTGTTTTGCCTGGCCTTAGTGGATTGTATGTGTGGACACATTTTATTGCCATACTAGTGATCACTGATTACTTCACTTTTCATTTTAGATCTATCATGTGGTAGCTTCCTCAGTCTCTTCAATGGTTTAGTAATTTATGGTGTCCAGCATGCCAGATGCCTGGGTGTATGGCATTGTGTCTTGTTGTTTGTGATTGCAGACTCCAAGCACTCTTGGCTGTGTTCCTGGTATGCCTGTATCACATGTTCTGCAGTGTGTCCCATATTCTGGACCTGCACAGGGCTTTTTATGGATTCCACATTGGTTTGTAGGGGTGCAAGCTATGCTTTATACATGTGTTTCACTGTGGTAGTCTGGCCAGGGACTGGGGTCGTGATGTGTAACTACAGTGTGCTTACTCTATGGTCTGGTCTTACCAGTGAGGGATACACTTCTCATCTTGACATCCAGTACACATATTTCTGATTATCACATCCAGTATGCTTACCCCTCTTGTGGAAGTGTTACATTTTGCATGTCCGTTTTGTTTGATGGATTCTGGGAAATTGTCTATACTTGTGTCAGTGCTAGTATAATACAAAGAGTATAGTGACATACACCTCAAAAGCTGACTTCACACTTCTTTGGATTGAGATGGTATCCGTTAAGCCCACTGGGCCAGTGGAAAACACAACACACAATGGTGACTCCTTCACAGGCACTTTCTACGGACATCTCTGAGATAGCATGGACCATGCAATCACTAATAGAAACATGACCCTCTCCACCAAGGGAATGTGGCCTGTCTGGTGGACCCCAGCCATAAACAAACTGTATAACAGATGAAGGATACTAATGCAAGACAGAGCTACATCTCCTAAAGGGAAGGCGGCTGTGAGCAGCACTAGTAAAAAGTTACATTCTCTCATAAAGACATCCAAGGTCAACTTTGAGACATAAACACCAAAGACGATAGAGATAACCACACTGCCTTCTTCAGTTATGTCAGACACCTGGGTGGGAACCCTCAGATATGCTCTGAGTTGGTACACAACAACATATATTTCAGTGACCTGACAGATATTGGCAACATTCTGGCAGACAGGTTCAGTGCAATTTTCCCCTCCTCACCCCAACAGAAGATAGTTATCACAGATGAATGTAACCTCACTGTCATCTCAGATGTCCATGTGAGAGCCGCACTCAGCAAAGACAAGAACACAGCATCATTGGGACCTGATGGTATCCCCAGTTGCGTGCTATGTGAACTCCAGAAGGAGCTAAACCCGTATATACAAATGCTATTTAACCTTAGCCTTGCTAAAGGATATGTACCTGAACACTGGCGTACAGCAACAGTGGTCCCACTCCGCAAAGGAGATGCCTCCACAGACCCTGGGGACTACCACCACAAGCTTAACCAGCCTTGTCTGCAAAGCTATGGAAAGAGTCATTATGGAGCTCTTAAACAGAGACATTGGTGACCTACAAACCCTTGATCCCACCCAGTTCAGCTTTGTACAGGGCAGATCCTGCATTTTGCACATGTTTGACTATTTTGATACTGTCAGTAGGGCCATTGATGAGGGCTACGCGGTCCACACAGCCTACCTGCACTTGGCTAGGGCCTTTGACACAATACCCCACTCGGGCATCATAGACAAGCTCAACAGCTGAATTATCAAATCATATGTCACAGGATAGTTTGCAAAATGGCTAGGAAACAGAACCCATGACGCCGACATTGCAGGTGCCTTGTCAGATTCAAAGCCAGTCACACGTGGTGTCCCACAAAGATCTGTCCTGGGACCCGTCTTATTTGGCATTTACTTTTCAGATGTGAAAGCAAACATAGGAGGGTTGTGGCTGACAAAGTTTGCAGATGACTGCAACCTAGGCACCATATGTGAATACATCAGCCAGCACACACATCCTACAGAATGCCATCACAAAGACAGATAGCTGGTGCCGAAATCATGGCCTGAAACTGACTGCAACTGATGTGTGGTCATCCCCTTTGGGAGGAACAAAGTACACACAAATCAATACATAGACAGCAACCCACTGAGCACAGAATACAAATCAGACACCTGCGGACACATGTAGATAGTGACATCTCATTTGACACCCATGTTGCCAAAGTGGTTTGAAAGACTTTCTATCTTGCCCACCTTATCATGAAGGGTTTTCCATCCAGATCACAGGAGGTCATTGTACCACTATACTTCTCCCTTATCAGGCCCATGATTGAATACAAAGCCCCATTTGGTATGTACCTCACCCAGCACTTGCAACAGCTGGAGAGACCCCAAAGGTACCTTACCAAGGAGATCAGGGGTCTACAACACATGTCATATGCTTCCAGATTGAAGGAAATCCAGCTTTATTCAGTGGCATACCGCATACTTACAGGTGACCTATGCCTGACATACAAGACCATGTCCAATCAGGATGTGGTGGACATGCTCCACTGCAAGCAATCCAAATCCACCAGAACCATGGGAGCTGAAGATTTGAACCTCAGCACATACATGTATAGGACATGCTGGGGGACAGAGTCATAACTCACAGGCATTTCACACTCTAGCAGAGTATCCCAGTTCATGTTAGACAGAGTCCCTCACTGACTCTCTTCAAGAGAAGTCTGGACAACTGGATGTCAGATTGTAGTTTTACCCCAGGGGTCCTCCCTGTGTCACTACTAGACAGAGGCACAGTCAAGGTATTCAATTATGTACGGGGGTCATAATGTGTCACTACTACGTGAGAGGCACAATATTCGGAATCTATTCTGTACACGTGACACCACTATAAGGGGTGGCAATAGCCACATCACTATGGCTAGGCTTATAAATGCACTAGGGCAGATAGCCTAGTAGTAAACTATGAAACTATGACACTATGGTGTATGTGTAGGTATTGTCAGTCAAGCGATATAATGTAGTTTGGGGGGCTTGATATCTTCCTGTCTTCCAACAGTTTGTTGTCTATTCCTTCTGGCATGTCAGGGGATCAGTTGCTAGTGTCCTCTCCTCCTCAGCTGGTGAACCTGGGAATATTGAGGCAATGTTACAATTGACGCATGTACACTGACAACCCTCTCCTTCTCCCACAAAACACAAATGCATGCAAGAGATGCAACTATATAGCCAACCTGGAGACTGAGCTCTCTCAACATAGGACTGGCAGGACCAGAGAGGAGGAGAAGGTGACCACACACACACCACAAACCCAGTCTCACATAGCACTATCACAACTTCAAATCATACACATAAACACACAAAGACATACTTGGAGGCTCTGATCACAGATCTACCATACCAGCAGAGGCCACCACAGCAGACACCCAAACAACTGCCTCCACAGGGCACAGCACATGCAACACATAGACCACAGAGTCAGTGTGCCAAACATTCACAGCCCTTAAGGCCAAACACAATGCCAGACACACTCATCATAGGTGACTCCATAGTCAGACACACTGACGTCCCGCTCACCAGATTGAGTAAGGAGAAGGTCACAGTAAGCTGCCTATCAGGCGCTGGGATCCACCACATAATGCAAGCACTCAGGTCACTCAACTGCAAGTACAAGTTTGACTTAGTCTTTGTCCATGCTGGTGTGAACGACCTGAGATGTACCTCCCTGGACTACATGAAAAGAGACATAGAGGAGCTCTCTGCTTATGTAGCCCAGGCAGGTATGACCCTGACCTTGAGCAGTATCCTACCTTCACCAAGAATGATGCCACAATACAGAGACAAGATGATCAGCTGTAATAGTTGGCTTAATCTATGGTGTCATTCAAAGGGGATCCAATGTCCGTCTGCCTGGAATGACATGCTGGACAAGCCACGCTGATTCACAGGGGACGGCTTGCACCTGTCACCCCTGGGCTTCTGGAATTTGGCTCAGGCTCTTGCAACCCCCTTTGTGCCTTTTTTAGGCAAGGCTCAGATTCTAAACCTACCACCCTAGAACACAAAAAAGGAAGTAAACTAAGGGTAATGCTGTTCAATGCTAGACGTCTCAACCTCAAGATGCACGCACTCGAAGCCCTTCTCAGTATGGGGAACATTGATGTCTGTGCTGTGACTGTAACCTGGTTCAAGGCTCCTGACAGCACCCCAGCAGTATCAGGTGTTACCTCATATCATGCGTTCCAGCCCCAAAATCCGGACGACACCAAGAAAGGAGGGTGGGTGTCCATATTCATCAAGGACACCCTCACCTCAAGGTTGGTGGCAACACACGATGCATCAGAGACCATCCAGGTGCAATTAACCATAGGCAAGACTGCTCGGCAGTTTGTAGCAGGTTACAGGCCACCCTCTCAAACTCAGGAACCTCACACAGCTTTCCTGGAAACACTGGAGGGGATAAATGTATCTCCAAACACCATCATACTGGGTGATTTCAACTATCCCAATATAGACTGGGATCACTAATCAAGCCCCAACACTCTAGGCCAAAGGTTCCTAGAGTTCATAACCTCAAATGCCATGGAACAACTAGTCACCATCCCCACAAGAGGAGACAACATACTAGATCACATCATCACGAACATGGGGTCACAATGTTCAACACCAGAAGTATACCCATCATTGGTGAGATCAAATCATAAACTAATCTCACTGGAAGTCCACATCCCACCCCCATCCCAGATAAAGAACACCACAGTGAAGAACTTCTCAGAAGCCAACTTCACACTTCTAAAGACTGGTGTGGTCTCTTTCAAGACCCCCAAGCCAGCAGAAACCATTACCCAAGCCACTGAATCACTTACAAATGCCTTCTACCAGCACCTCCAGGACTGCATGGATCGGTCAATCCCACACAAAACAAAGACTCTTTGTACCAAAGGCATGCGTGCAGTCTGGTGGACCCCAGCCATAAACATGCTCTACATCAGAAGGAAGGAGCTACTACAAGATAGAGCAAATTCCATAGAAGGGAAGACACCCCTGCTCATTATGCATAACAAACTGAGATCTACCATAAAATCATCCAGGGCACATTTTGAGAGAAAACTCGCTGAGGACTCACAAGACAATCATGAGGCCTTCTTTAGCTATGTTGGAAACCTGGGAGGTGACTCCCAGATATGCTCAGGATTAGTTCATAATGATGTAAAGATCACTGAACCTACAGACATTGGCAACATACTGGCTGACAGGTTCAGTGCATATTTCTCCCCCCCTCCCCCCCAAAGGGAGGGATATCTATACCAGGGGATTGTAGCCCCCCAAACATCTCAAATGCTCAGGTGAGAACTGCTCTATCCAAGGCGTGAAACACAGCATCCATGGGACCGGATGGTGTCCCCAGTTGTGGGCTCCATGAACTCAATGAGGAATTGAACCCGCAGTTAGGGCAGCTGTTTAATCTTGGCCTCACCTCAGGATACGTACCCAAGGAGTGGCGTATGGCAACGGTGGTCCCACTTCACATAGGTGGTGCCTCCACCGACCCCGGACACTACCGTTCCATCAGCTTGACAAGCCTGGTCTGCAAAGCTATGGAGAGGATCATAATGGAACTCATGAATGAAGACATAGGGGACTTGCAGACTTTGGATCCAACCCAGTTTGGCTTTGTCAAGGGCAATCATGCCTTTTAAACTTGGTTGACTATTTCAGAATGGTCACCAAGGCCATTGACGAGGGCAAAGCAGTCCACACAGCCTACCTTGACCTGGCAAAGGCTTTCGATACAATACCCCACTCGTGTATCATTGACAAACTCACCAGCTTAAATGTAGACCCATACGTCACAAGATGGGTTACAAACTGGTAAGTGACAGCACCCACAGGGTCAAGGTTGATGGCGCCATGTCACACTCAATTCCTGTCACAAGTGGTGTCCCACAGGGCTCAGTCCTGGGCCCACTTTTGTTCGGCATTTACTTTTCAGACGTACAAGCAAACACAGGAGGATTATGGCTGACAAGGTTTGCAGATGACTGCTAACTGGGAACCATAGTTGACAACCCATCTGACACAGACATCCTTCAGACGGGTCTCATAGAAATGGATAACTGGTGCCAGAGCCATGGCCTACAGTTAAACGCTAAACAATGCATAGTCATACCCTTTGGGAAGAACAAGGTTACCCCTAGTTCCCATATAGGTGTTACTCCTCTAAGCACAGGAGAGGTTATCAGGGATCTGGCCACCCAGGTTGACAGTGACCTTTCGTTTGACACTCACATTGCCAAAGTAGTTAGGAAGACCTTCTACATTGCCCACCTCATCATGCAGGGATTCACATCTAGATCAAGGGAGGTCATTGCTCCCCTGTACTCATCACTCATCAGACCAATGATTGAGTACAATGCCCCATTCGGAATGTTTCTGACCCAACACCTGCAGCAATTGGACAGGCCCACACATTGCTCACCAGAAGGATAAAAGGTCTCAAATGTATGTCTTATGCTGCCTGACTGCAGGAACCCCAGCTCTATTCAGTCGCCTACCATCTGCTCAGAGGTGGCCTGTGCCTGACATACTAGGCCATGTCCAACCCGGAATTAATGAACATGCTTCACCTCAAAACCTCTAACTCCCATCAGATCTACACGGGCAGGAGACTTAAACCTCAACACAGCTATTCATAGGGTGTGCTGGAGGGACAGATTCATCACCGAGAGACTCCCTATGCTGTGGAGCATCATCCTGGTACATGTGAGGCTGGGCACCTCGCTGGCTTTGTTCGAGAGAAATCATGACCAATGGATGGGTGATCGCAGGTATACCCCAGGGATAACCTCAGTGTCACTGCTTGACAGAGGCACAGCAACATAATGGGCATATTATCCTTAGAACTGAAGGGGTGGCGGAAGCCACAGAACTCTGGGCTAGGCTTATATATGCCCTAGGGCAGATAGCCTAGTATGAACCTATGCACCTATGAACATAGGCCTGGTGCTGCTATTAGGACAGTGGTCTGCAGCAAGCTATTTAGTAGTAGGCAGTTTTAGCAATTGGTATTTGACCATGGCTAATCCATGTTGCTTCTTGTTGTGGTACCAACATGGGGGTGTGGTTATCCATGACATTTATTGCTAGTCACCCTCGTTTTGTAGCTTGTTCCATGTTTTTGCACATGTACATCCCTGTATGAGGTGTGACCTGGTAGTGTTAGGGTGCTGATGTGAGCTTTGTCCCAGTTGTCTATTACAGCACTGATATCTGCATCCTCTATACTGTGTGCGGTTACACTGCACACATCTTGCTGTTTATACTTCTGGCATTGGGTAGCATTACATCTACGTTCCTATCCCTTGTGGTACCTATGAATGTGGGTTTGTGTTTTTGTGGTTTGTGATGGGTGAGGGTGGATGTTAGTCAGGGTCCTCAGGTGTGCATATGGTACATGGTGTTACATTACTTGACACATGGCATTCATGCCTTGGGTGGTGCTGCAGGGCTGCCTCTGTCAGATGCACATACTACACTCCCTGTACATGTTTGGAAGCAGGTTGTGTCATGTTAGGCATCCCTGTTACTATATGAGTGAGTCAGAGCGGTATCAGTCCCAGTGTTCCTACTGACCAAGTGTATGTGCTATGCGTTGCCTCTTTGCCAAGGCCAGGGCATACTGGGCATGCCTCCTTCTGCCTACTGGGGCAAGGTCAGGTTGTTCCTCCTCTGAGTCACCCTCTGCCTGTGGTGGCCTTGGCAATGGTGGGGTATGTTTGGCCCAGCCCTATGCTGGTCCTGCTGCAGCTGTTTCCGCAGGATCATATTATGTAGCATAGCACATATCATGATCATTTGGGTACATGTAGTTGGTGTGTACTGCAAGGCTCCACCAGATGTGTCCAGACACCGGAACCGTGACTTGAGCAGCCCAAACACACGCTCTATGACGTTACGTGTTTGTGCGTGTGCCTCATTATGGCGTTCCTGTTCAGGTGTGTGTGCATTTCTGATGGGTGTCATCAGCCACGGCTCAAGTGCGTAACCTGCATCCCCCACTAGGTGTCTGTGTGGGAAGTCCCCACTGGCAAATGATTGGTGCAACTGCGTCAGATGCCAGATGTGGGAATCGTGGTAGCTCCCAGGGCAGCCAGCACACACATTCAGTATTATGCCCTGGGCATCACACACAACCTGGCAGTTGATGGAGGGGAATCCCTTGCGGTTCATGTAGGCTCTACCCCGCTCACCGGCTGGTGCTTTGATGCGTATGTGCGTGCAGTCTATTGCACTCAATACCTCAGGGTATCCCGCTATTTGCTGGAAGAGACGCATATTGCTGGCCACAACCTCACGGGCATTGGGGAAATATACATGATCACCGACATGTGCTGACATGGCATCCAGGAACTGGTGCAGTACCCTGGAGGCTGATGCCTGTGATATCCCCATCATATCACCAGTTGGTCTCTGGAAGGTACCTGTTGCTAGTATTCTTAGGCCAACACATACCTTGGTTTCCACTGGGATGGGTTCCCCTCTGTTGGTTCTGTGTGTGAGGCATGGCCTGCACAGCTCAACAATTTGCTGCAGAAGATCTCTGTCCACTCTGTAGCGCTCTACTATCTCCAGCTCATGTAATCCATGGTAGGTGACCCTGGGCCTGTATACTCTTCTCCTTCTCCTCGCTCTGGGTTGTCTGTCAGCATCTGCATTGTCACCACCCTCAGCAATTCACCTATGCCTGATTATAACAGCTATGGCAGCCCCTAGCATTTCTGCTCTGAGTTCAGCTTTTTTCAGTTTTCAATTCTGATAGCTTACTTTCTTGCAGTATCTCTTGTGAGAAACACCCTGCACTGCTCTTTGCAGTGTTTTAAGTGCTGGGTTGGGCTTCTAGTTTGCCTGTGTAATTGCCTGCTTCCAATTGTTTCCACCAATTAACTCCAGTAGTATCCTGTAGCACTTTCCCTGTATTCTGGTTGTTTCCTTTTTCCTCTCTGTTTCCTGAGGGGGAGCAATGTGCACACCAGCTTAAGCACGCTCACAGTTACTTAAACGAGTGCACACATCCCTACACAGTGTTAAACACGCGCACACATCCTTACACGGTGTGAAGTTGACTGATTCATGTTAAAACGCGCGCACACAGCCTTCCACATGTGCACGCCTGCGCAAACCGTTGTAAATGGTTTGCAACACGCTCCCACATGTTGAACCTGCCTTACACTACACGCGCGCCAAGATGCACGTATATCAAGAAAGTTGGAGTGTAGGGATAGTGTGCACCCTCTGTTTCTTGACATTTCTAGTGTTCTGTTGGGATACACCTCTCTCCCTGATGTCTGTCTGTTATCTGTCACCTTACATTGCCCTCCAATCTGATACATTTATTTCTATCCTCCCCCCCGTGATGTCACCTACCTCTTACTCTGTTCCTCCCCCTTCTATAACTCTTACACTACTCAGACAGTGCTCATTACCTATGTGGCAGTGTGATTCAGTATTGTAACCCTCATTTACATAGGATTGCCTAGTAATGCTTAGTTACATATCTTACACGGAGCTTCCCCCCCTTGACAACCACTAAACGGAGGCCATATTGTTTTTGGTCTGCAAGTCCCTCCATTGACATTCCATGTAATACATAAATCCCACAATTGTGGGCTTATAAGCTTCGGTTTTCAGTTTTAGGTAGTGCACCCCGTCTGTGCGGGTGTGCGCTGCAGTTACACATCATAATCCCACGAAAAAAAAAAAGTTGTTTAAAATACTTTTGCAACACTTTTTCATGCCAATGGCCACATATTTGGCCATTGGCATGCTTAATGAAACATATGCACCCTTTATTTGGAGCTGACATAGCTCCGTTTTCATTTTTGCAGAAATGTACTCAGTTGTCAGCTGAGTACATTTCTGCAGCTAACACGTCCATTACACGGACTGGTTTGGGATTCTTGGATCGCTCAAATACCTCATTTGCATATCTTTCAGCTGCAAATGAGGTATTGAGCATTTCCACGCCCAGTCCGTGTAAGAGACGTGTTAGCTGTCTCTTACACAGAGGTTTGGGCTGTACCTGAATCGGGAGGCTTACAAGGAGGCTTACACTACTCTTAAACTCCATGTAAGCCTTCCTGAATCTGGCCCAGGGTCTATATTATAACATTGATTGCTTAAAAAAGCGAACAATGAATAATCGACCCTGTGTAAGTGAAAACTTAAAATCTCGAAAGTTCAGAACAAAGATTTTTTTCCAAAGGGAAAAAATCGTTGTGCCAAAAAAAAAAAAAAAAAATTGAAAGAATACATAAAATGGGGGGGCTTCACCCCCCTACACCCCCCTACTTAAATATACCAACTCCAAGATTACACTACAGTGCTTAAAATGGCAAAGTAATGGAAGCGGCCAAGCAAATTCTTTCCCTGGGAAAGAATTCGCTTAAAAGCCGTTTCGCTATTTTGCCTTTTTGTTTAAGTTTGACGAAGACGCATTCGATAGAATGCATCTTTGGTCATCTAATAGGAACTCGCATAACACCAGTGTCAGCAGCGTGTGCATTACATTTTTTCTTCAATACCATATCAAATTGTAAATGCAAATGGTAAGAGCAATGTCATGCTGAAGGTATAACCTGTTTATCTCAGAAATGTAAATACCTGTCAAAACAGCCGATGCCAACAGTGAAGTACAAGAAGTGCATACAGATAAAACTTCATTTTCCTCCTGCCTATATAAATAATTTTGTAAATGTTTACAAAATTTAAAGTGTCCCTGAATATTAGAAGTATACCTCAGCAAAATAAGAATTTCTCTGCAGAGGAATCACCTTTGAAGAAATACCAATCTTCTGGTTTGTCCAAGTACGCAAGTCTCCTCACCTTCAATTCAGACAGCATTCCATGCAGTAGGTGTGTCAGTGAGGATATTCTTACAACGTGTTGAAATATCTTCAGTGAGCTTTCAGATAAAGCAAAACACCACACGTATACATTTTTGGCCATAATAGCACACATTGCCTGCCTTTGATGAAAACTGTTGTTCACTGTTATGTATTTTTATCACACATTGAAAGCAACATTACAGAAAATGCACTATAGACTGCTTGTCTGACAGTAAATCAGAGATAAGGGAAGAATGGCCAGAATACAAAGAGAAGACAGAGCTGCATTTCTGCAAAGATATTCGTAAAAGTTTTTGTGATCACTTATTACATTAAATATGTTAGGCACACATGTACAACCAACTGAGAATGTCCAAGTGGATGAACTGTTAATACTTTATATGAAATGGATATGAAATGTGAATTGCTTATTTACAGATGCTTTGATTGGTGTTGCAAAGTTGTGCCTGTAGCAAAGAAAGATAAGTCACTACAAGTGTGAGTTGTAAGTGCAATAGTCTGAGAGTTCATATCCACAGCTGTCTAATTTAACCTTTCTTTCACTTTTTTTTATCTTTTTTGATTGTTTTTTGGCTTTACAATTTTCCTGGTGTGTGGCTTAGCTCAGACATGATTAACTACCTAAAAACTGAAAATTTAATGTCAGTTTCCTTTCAAAGCACAAACACGCTTATCACCATTGTGCAGTGGTTAGCAGCATGGATGGTAATAACTGCAGTAATTCCAGCTGTTACCTGAGTGCCTCTGTGGCACAAAGTGCAAATATGTTCAGCTAACAAAGAGGAACATAGGTAAAGTAGGGTTGGAGTCCCAAAATAGTTAATTTTACTGTGGAAGGGTCATAATGAGTATTTAGCAGTAATATATGTTTGCTGTTGCCTTTTTACATTTGCACATTAACAACCTATGCATAAACAGAGTTCACTACTTATGGAAATAAGTGAAAACTTTCATTTAGTTCACCTTCTTTCATGCAAATAGGCTCAGCAGTGAGGCACAGCTATTAGCACTCTGGACAGTACTGAGAAGGGAAAATACACCTGCTAACTAGCTTTCCCTGTGGAACCAGGTATAAGTGCAATGAGTTAATGGACAGACTACAAGTGATTCATGGTTCAAATGCAACACAATCAACTTTTTATTATGGGTTTCCCACTGTAATGTTATACAAAACTGTGATTATAAAGGTAATACTATATATCAAAAGCTATGTGTAGCAGGTTGATTGAGCATACACATACTTCTGCCAGTACTATACGTATTATGTATGTAACTGGTTTATCATGGCAATGATAATTATGTAATAGAAAATGCAGTTGCGTATCTGTGTTGGATGCAATAGTTTGCTGACAATAATCTACAGCCCTCCCATTACCCAGGTATTACTGAAAAACAGAATGTTATGTGAGGTATGCACCACAAACCACAAAACCATTGCTAAAGTAATGCAAGTCTGAGCATTTCCAGTATATTGTCAGACATTAGACCTGCATCATACCTGAGAATGCATAATGTCGCAAACGTGCAGGCTTAATTAAAATATAGCAACAGTTACTCCTTAAACTATATAGCTGTGATTTTTTTGAAGCCCTTCTGCTTTGGCAGTGATGAATAGCCACATATGTGGGAATCTATGCATTCTCTTTTCTACATAGGTTTGAATCCCACATTGTACAATTTACTTTCAAAAGTGTCCCCACAAAATATGTGTCAAGTGATCACAATAATTTCCCAATTTGATATTGCTCAATCAGTTCAGCACTGCCCACTCCATTATCCACAAACCTGAAAACTGCCTTACATTCTCCAACCTAGTACAACTAAATAACAACCCAGGACCCTTAGATCATTTGATAATCTTATACTTAAAGTAACTAAGTTTGATAATTACTTTGGGACTCTTTCTTCTCTTTCAGAGTAGCCAAACAGTGGAAACTATTACCCCAGAATATCCTAAAAAACAGAGATAGTCATAGCTTCAAACAAATCCTAAAGGACTACCTTACTCAACAATGAATATACTCTTGTAATACGCCTGGCTAGTTTCTCATGCCATTAATTAAATGTTTATTTTCTGCTTTCTTCTCCTTGTCTTACTTTTACCAAGTGAAAATATCACAATGGTTTCTTTTAGTTTATATATCTAATGAGCTTCATATTACTGTCTGTAGTAAGGTTAGTAAATGTAATGTTTTTCTGTTTTACATTCTCTTTTTGTAAATTGTGATTGTTGGCAACTGTTAAACTTTTTTGTATATTGTTTGTAAATCTTCTTAAAAAAAATTTGCAGTCTTTTTTGTACTATTGTTATGGAGCTTTTCTGCCCGGGTGTCCACTGAAAACGGGCTACTTGCCCAGCCAGACTCTACCCAGTTAACAAATATAAAATAAATAAATAAAATGATCCCTCCAAAGTCATGGCTCGAAACCCAAGTCATTTAGCATTTTAGTGTTGAACACCAGACAAAGTGTGATCTGGAATAGCAGCACACATGCTATAAATTAATGCCAAATGCCAGATTATCATTGCTGTTTCATAAACTCCCTTCCTCTTTGGCAATGTTTCTCTCCACTTACCACCATGCAAACACAGCTGGCATGGCTGTTTGTGTTTGAGCACTGGTCGTAAAGCACAATATCACAAAATTGACAATAAAACATTTGTACTGATGTTGTAGGACCTTTGCAGACATTGCAGGAAATGGGAATGTTGGTGCCAAATTCAGAGCACAGATGTGGGGTGTGGAGGAGTCAAAAATATTTGTTGCACTCATTGTGAAGTACAAGAGCCAAGGGCTGCTGCAAGGGGACTTTACTCAGTCTCAGTATAAGGCTGAGGCTTGGAACAGCTTAGCCAAGGCTGTGACCAATGCAACTGGCATATCACGTATTTCATTGGAATGCCTGCACCATTACAGTGACCTGAAATGGTGCAAGCAGGCACAACTGGACCAGTGGCTGAATGACTTCAGTACTGCTGCCATCCCACAGTTGTATAAGTATACAGATGAAGCAACTAAAAATGATATGAAATTGTGTAGATACGCAACACTGGTATGCTTAATGCCTTTATGTCTCTTTTTCTCTCCTTCTTTATATTACAGGTGAACAAGAGATCTCAGCGAACAGGGAGGCACATGCTGACTGAGTGGAGAGACTCAGAGAAGCAAGGTATATGAATGCAGCATAAACGAATATGACTGTAATAAATATAATTGGTCAGTAGCAACTTAGCCATGCAAAACTTAATTGTAACAACAAACATTCATGCTTTCTTCTGGTTTGTGTCTTTTGGCTTTTCCCAGTTAGGGGTCGCCACAGTGAAACTCCTGTCCGCTAATGATTGGCAGTTGATTTTTACATACCGGCTTGCCAAGCCTGACACACAACCTTCAACGAAGGTACGCCCATTTACACATGTCTCCATGCAGAAGATGCTCTAGCTGAGAATCGAACCAGACAGCGTCTTACTGTGAAGCGACAACGCTACCGCAGCACCACCACAGCGGGTCATTCATGCTTTCTTCTGGTAATTTTAATAATTATATTATGCAAGTGTAATACTCGATTCAGAAGTATAATTTTTAAAATTTAATTGCAGAAATATTGTCTTTAATGTCATGTTCATGTTGTTAAGTCGTTTTCTGGGATCTTAAAAGCATATATGAATATCCGCATATTCCAAAGATTACTTGTAACAATTCACAATCATTTTTGCTATTGGTAGAGCTCTATAGGTAATACAATAATAAAAATATATTTATTTTAATAGAATATAAATGTGACATAGAATGGTTCTAATCATCTCTTTTCTTTTTTGTCTCATCCCACCCCTTATCTGTCTCTCTCCCCACCCACTGTAAAGACACTGTTCTGATGTCATACCTTTCTGGTGAAAAACAAATGCTTTTCAGCACAGGAAAGCAGGCCCACTGCTGCAACTCAGTCTGCCATCCTTCCACTGCCTGCCACACCAATACACAGTGCATCTGGAAAGAAACCTGGCAATACTGCAGCCACAGCCCCTGCACTATCTGGACCATCCACATCAGGTAGCATTGCCCTGGCTGCTACTGTATTGGTACCCTCTGGGAGTATTAGTAGAGGCAGTGATTATGTCACCAATCAGGAGTTGCCAGGGATAAAGTATGATGTCATAGGAATCGGCCTTGGTGCCCACATCAATTCCCTGAAGAGTTTCTCAAAATATAAAAGAGACTCCCACATCAAGCAGTCTCTCAGGGAACTGTGGAAGGTAACAGTGAGACAGTTTTGAGGGTGAGGACTAGATTTTCACTGCTTCCACATTTGATAGGCATGTGCCTCCGATGTTCCCTATTTATTCCCAGTCATGGTATCCCCAACCTATTTTGTGTTCATCACCATCCCTGTGTCTGTTTTGTTTGAAAACAAAAAAATAAAACACAAAAAAAAAAATAGCAAGCAGACTGTGAGCAAACCAAACCATTTAATTGTGAGCGCTTTCTTCAAAGCCAGTGCTCCAACTTCTTCAGACAAATACAAGACACCACATTAAATCTTTTTAAATGTTCATCTATTGCCTAATTAGATCCAATTAAAACAAATAAGATTTATACACAATAAATAAAAACAATTAATTAACATTTAATTTTTATATCACAGTATCTCTAAAAATCATCTAAGATAAAAAACTCTTAACAACACAACAAATAAAAAAACATATATATATATATATATATATATATATATATATATATATATATATAAACACATTGTGGATACCTAATTGCAAAAAGTTGACTGGTTAGTGCACACAAGTATTATTTCATAAAAATAAGTTGTTATAACCAAAATAAACCATATCATCAAACACTACCAGGTCGGTTCATGATCAACACATCTTTCCCTATAGAATCTTGAAAGTGTAGCATGTAAATAAATAAACAACAGAAATTCTCCAAAACATGCATGTTGTTGTAAAAAATCAGTAAGCCAGCAACTATTATAATTTAAGACTAAAGTCTAAAAACTATATATAAAGACTAAAATATATATATATGTATATATATATATATATATATATATATATATATATATATATATATATATATAGTTTATCTTGCAAGCGCTTTAAGCTTTAAAATACATCTAATTGATGCATATTCATTTAAGCCTGGTGGTATCTGTGCAGAAGTGTGAATTTGCCACAACAGCTCAGTTTTGTTTGAGCTGTTTGCACCTGCTTTTTCACCTATCCTACCAACCCGACCCTTACATTCCTATGCCCATTCCCCAGCATTCTTCACTTCTTGAAATCCCCCCAAAAAAGGGCACCTGTCACTCAAAACAAACACACACACACACACACATATATATATATATATATATATATATATATATATATATATATATATATATATATATATATATATATATATATATATATATATATATTTATATATATATATATATATATCTATATATATATATCTATATATGGATCTAGGACGCTTGCTCGAGTGAGCAAACAACTGAAACCCAAACGGCCGGGCATACTTATGCAAAAGTGTTTTTCACAGAAGAAGCACTTGCGCATAAGTATGCCTGTTGCCGAGGCTGTACTAAGGTGCGGATAAGGGAAATTTGCCTTTTCCCCACTGTAGTGAAGTCTTGGTGGGAGAATATTAAAGTAGGAGGTGTGTGGGGGGCATAGGGGGGTAAAGCCCCCCCTGGTAAAATGTAAATATAGTGTTTTTTCTTGTTTTTTTTTTTGTAACACGCTTTAATGAAAGTGCTTTTTCATTAAAAGTGCTTTTGTTAAAGTGTGTTCAGTTATTATGGATTCTGACGTTTGTTCACTGTGTGTGTGTGTGTGTGTGTGTGTGTGTGTGTGTGTGTGTGTGTGTGTGTGTGTGTATGCATGCACCTGTTCAGTCAGAAGAACTCGACTCCAGGTCCTGCTGTCCTGCTGTCCTCACTCAAGTATCATTCAGAAAATGCTTTTTACACTGGTACATGCTTCCACAGTAATTTCATACAAACCTCCCAACATCATCTTCTCTGCAAATACTGATGATGTCATCCTCTGCAAAGTGCACTCTGACATTAAAATCAGATTTGCACCATGGAACTAGCATTAAATACCCTGTTCTCTAACTTATGTAACTAGTTAGGTAGTTGACTGAATCTCACAATAATCAATTTGTGAGTGTGAGTGTGAGTGCAAGTGCACAGTCAGAAGAACTTGACTCCACATCCTGCTGTTTTCACTCAAGTATCCTTCAGAAAATACTTTTACACTGGTACACGACTCCCCAGAAATTTCATACAGACCTCCTAGCATCATCTTCACACCATACACTGATGATATAATCCACTATAAATTGTACTCTTACACCACTGATGTCAGACTTGTGCAGTGGCACTAACATTAGGTACTATATTCTCTAGCTTGTGTTAACTAGATAGGTAATGTACTAATATCACAGTGAACACCTTGATTTTGTGTGTATGTGTTCATTCAACTATCAGTGTGGAGACAATTTTACACCAGAATGTTAGTCCAATCCCTGGATTCAATAAACTCCATACAGGAATAGTGCTATTCCTGCACAGAGTGAACCATGTCCATTTACCCTTAGCTTTAACAGCAGCATGCCTTGCATATTCATGAAGGATGCTGCTGCAAAGGCTAAATGAACACGAGCACTACTGAGTGCGGGGGGGGGTGTTTGGGTAGTGCACGCACCTCTAACATGCCCCCTGCACTCAGAAAGTGCCATACAGCACTTTTTTAAAAGTATTTCAGTGTCCATGGACACTGAAATTAAATAAATGAGTATTTCAGTGTACATGGACACAGAAATGGATAGGGGGCCAAGAAATCAATGCAGGGGGTATGTGACAAGTTCTGTCCCACATCCCCTGCATTATAAAAGTGCCATACAACCATAGCCCTCAACTGTACAGGTTTCTGCAGAATGTCCAAATGCCCGCCTCACATACTTCTCAACCTCCTAGAGCAAGAAAGCTGTACAAAGCCATAAATAATGGGGGGGGGGGGCAAATGGACAACGATAGCGACACTTTTTAAATATTGCACTTACAAACCCAGAAAGCTGGTAGAATAAAAGGTTTGTAGTAGCACAAACTTCCTGAAGGGCATGAAGACTAAAACCCAAATGTCTGCCATAGTAAAAGTGCTGTACAGCCATAGTCCTCAACTGTACAGGTTTCTGCAGAATGCCCAGATGCCTGTCTCACATACCACTCAACCTCCTAGAGCAAGAAAGCTGTACAAAGCCATAAATAATGGGGAGGGGGGCAAATGGACAAAAATAGTGACACCTTTTTAAATATTGCACTTACAAACCCGGAAAGCTGATAGAATGAAAGGTTTGCAGTAGCACAAACTTCCTTAAGGGCATGAAGACTGACACCCAAATGTCTGCCATAGTAAAAGAGCAATATGGCCAATGCCCTCAACTGTACAGGTTTCTGCAAAATGCCCAGATGCCTGCTTCACATACCTTTCAACCTCATAGAGCAAGAAAACTGTACAAAGCAATAAATAATGGAGGGACAAAGGCACAAAATAGGGACACTTTTTAAATATTGCACTTACACACCCGGAAAGTTGATAGAACAAATGGTTTGCATTAGCATGGATTTCCTGAAGGGTATGAAGTCTAAAACTGAAATGCCTGTCAGTATGTTCTGGCTTAAATCACGAGTGATTTACCAATGATTTTCTGGAAAACTGCAGTCACACTTCCTAAGTCTGTAAGAGCAATAACTAAAATCTGTCCCTATGTGTCCCTTTACAATTTCCTTTACTGTGACTGACAAGGAGTACAGATACTTGTAAATTCAGTAGGTTTATTAATTTTTTTTTCCAATTCTAAGGTATGTTTAAGCATAGCTGAATGTGTGTGTGTGTGTTATGGCCCTCTTTTTAAACATCCCATAGGAGATAAATAAAAATATAAGGATAAATACCTCACACTGAAATGGTGTAGTCGTCAGAGTCCCCAGTTTACCATGCTGGCATTCACAGGTCGAGTACCAAGACAGGCACTTTAATTTTACATGGGAAAGCAGTGCTAAAATTATTATTTTAATATTAAATTGTGTAGTAATTGATATTTGTCAACCAGGGTAGTGTGGCTGGTCTAAAATGTAAGTGTGAGTGCAGATAACATGTGAAATTACCCATGTATACACAAATGTCGCATACAGTATAGTCACACCCCATGGTAATGTAGTGTAATGAAAGCACACAGAGGGATGTCATGTAAAGCAAATCATATACACTTACTAATATTTCAGTAATGGTTATGTCATTATCCTGATAGTTTTTAAAATGAAAAGTGAGAAATGGTTAGGGGTGCTCAGCTAAATGGATTTGCGCACTGTTAAGCAAATGCTCCACAATTACCCATTTAAGCACTGTTCAAGCCAGCTTAGCAGGTTTGTGAATTGCTAAGCTGTGCTCAGCATTTTTGAAATGGTCCAATGATGGCAAAGGGCAGGAATGTGGCCTTATTTAAACCGTGCAAGTTGGAATACAGCCATAACCTGTTTAGTTTGATCTCTGGAGGAACATGCCAGGCATTGGAGAGGGACCGCATTTTCAGGCGCAATGCTGGGGCATCCTGTAATCCAGGGTCATGGCTGGACTCCTTGTAGAACACCATGATGACACACTGCTGCAGGGCCAGTACCAGGGTTCTCATTACAAAGCGGAGGTCTGGGACCATCTGTCCTGCGACCTCATCAGTACCACTGGACTCCCCCAAACTGGTGAGCAGGTACAGCATCATTATGCTTACATAAGGCATAGGAAGGGAGAGCTCTTGGCCCAATAGATCCAAGATGTTTGGGACCAGCATGCTCCAGCAGTTTGTAAGTATCCCAGATATAGCAGTACCAAATTCTAGCCTGAGTATATGATAACCAAGTATGCATAATGTTTGTTTCTAACCCCTACAGCTGCAGAAGTGAGGGCTATGAACATTGAAGCCCATGCCAACAGACTGACAAGGATGCACTGACAGGCTGGTGAGTACAGATCTACCTTTCAGTATATAGTGAAATAAATAGGAAGGAGTAAATTGTTTACTGGATTCTGTGTGTAACGATTAAAGAAAAAATTGCCAGATTAATAGCCATCTACAGCATATGCATCAGTAGAGGACTGTGTCATATAACTACAATAAAAAGCTAAACCACCAACTGTTGTGTTCATTCTGGTATGTCATTGTAGAAGGAGAATGTGTACAGAAAATATGGCTGTGGCAGCATGAATTAACAAAGGTTGTTCTGAGAATCAGCTAGTATGCAGAACAGTAGCTTGCGGGGCTGTAAATCAAGATATACATGAAATATGACATATGTCATGCACTAAGATCTAAACCTCAAATACTAATGTCAAATGTATTATAGTGTGTCCCCTGCTGCAGTGCCATCATAATTT
Source organism: Protopterus annectens (assembly GCF_019279795.1). Lineage (NCBI taxonomy): Eukaryota > Metazoa > Chordata > Ceratodontiformes > Protopteridae > Protopterus > Protopterus annectens. The sequence goes on along the minus strand of NC_056735.1, from coordinate 815,427,599 downwards.
CAAAGGATTACTACACAGTACAGTAACTTTCTGTCATGCATGAATCTCAGGATTACAAGGTCACACTGTCTAAACCACAGAGTATTAAACAGAAAACAGTCAAACCAGTGATGGCAGTTCCCCAGCAGCCCAGTGTGATGAGAAACAGCCTCGTTGTTCATTTTAGCACACCAAAGCATGGTTCGAATCCAGGAAGTGGTACTAAGATATGTGCATATATACACTCAAGAAATCTGGAATATGTGTAGAAACAGTCAGATAGTGTTAGTCTTACAGGTAGTGAAATGTTTGTAGTAGCTGTTTGAAGTGTATAACAATACACCATGTACAACTGTCCCAGTATCCAACCCCATGCCTGCAAATGACAGCAGATTAGGTACATAGACCATGCTCTCTTCCAGATACATGTCTCTCAAGTGTTATGCTATCATTGCTAGTGGTCACTGCTGCCAATCACCTTGGTCACAGATGGGAATACAGGTGAACTATGCTAGTAGCAGACTCAGACAACATCATTGCAGGGTACCCCTTCTTTGTCAATTAGGTAACCCTGATATGTAAAAATACCCTCAAGTAAAGTAGTCACAGTTCACCCAGTCTGTCCCCATACCATTGCAGGTTGACAGTCTAACAGGTATGTATCTGCCACAGAAGCTATGGGCCATAGGTATATGTAAAGTGAGAGCAGACCTGTGGAGCATTTAAAAATGCTATTGTGAAAAATAGAAGCCAATACAGTTGTTAATGGACTTTTTATTCTTCCCCCCCACCCATCATCTCATCATCTGCATCAATAATTATTATTCATAAATTATGGGCATGTTGTTCTCAAAACCTTTTGTTGGGACATATGTTTCATCATTGTTTATATATTTCATTGGTTGCATATTAACATACCGTATTCAAATACCATTACTGGTGGCCTCTTGCCATCAATGTGACTTGCGTGCTGTTAAAATGCTTTCTGCTGTTGCATCTGTGCATGTGTTCTGTTTGCTATGCAGCTGTTTGAAGTCTGTTGGTTTGGGTTAATGGGGACACATATTCATGCTGTTATAACTAATTTTGTAATGTGCTGTCCGTGACTAACCAATATATCTGGGAAAACCATAACACCATATATGTTTGGGTAGGCAGATCCCGGCGGATCCAGCTGTCCCACCCAATCTGGTGGTGGCACTGGGTCCCAGCACATTTGGGACTCAACCCGAAACATCTTTCACCTCTAATCCTGCACCATCTTTGGGTAGAACTGCTTCAAGGGACAGGGCCTGTCTGCCCCCAGGGAGTGGGCATGGAGAGGAACCTATCATCTGTAGAATGTTCCAGGGTATAGTGCACAGTGTCATCCACTCCAAGTTTTGTGGGTGCTACACCAGATGGAGGGCCACCTGGTGCACCTCTAGGAGTAGGCTGCCCCTCTTGTCCATCCCCCAGCATAGCCACCTTCAGAACCATGAAGGTGCAGTGGTGACTGCCCATTAGTGGGGACCTCAGTCCCACTGTATGTATTTGGGGGCTCATAGACCTCTGATTCCAAACCACCCTCCCCGTCCAAGGTGTTTACCCCCCTTGCATGTCATATACTGCCCCTGTCTGCTGTCTTGTGTGTCTTGTCTGTCTGCAAATGCTAACTATCCTGCCAAACCTACCTCCCCAAACATACCTACAGTCCTTCCCCAACATCCATTTCTCACATAAAAAAACAAAAGGGCATCTGTTCTACAAAACAATAATTGTCCCATACATAGCTCTACATTTCATCCCCATGTATAGTGAAATTAATCAATCTACCCACAAATTATTCTATGAATGTTTGTCAGCAACACCCCTCCCTGTGGTTTGTGAGGCTGTGAATTTTAAACTCTACACATTATTCACAGCTGTTGCTCCAGAAGAAATGTAGAGCTATGGTCCATTCCTACACTCATCCTGCACATCCCTAGCTGCTTTTCCTAATGTTTTACCCCCTGCTTGCCCTCATTTCACCACTTTCCTATCACCTTTTCTCTTTTCTTTAATTAAAATTAGAGCGGGTGTAAGCAGGAGTAAGTTGTGCTAAGATAAGCTACGAGGGTTTAACTGCCTGTTAGCATCACTTAGCTTCCATCAAAACTGTGCAAACCCCTCTTAAAACTGCTTAAAAATGCCTTAAGCACTCTGTCTCCATCAGCCCTTGTTCTGCCCAGCTACTAAATAATCAGCGCTGCTAACTCTTGAACCCAGGATGCTGTGCACTACAATCAAAACAATGCAGCACTACACCATCTGAGCTTTGAAAATTTACAATGCTTTTACAAACATATCATGCATTCTGGTCATTTAACATTAACAAAAAAAATGTCATTACTTGTAAGTGTTGAACCCAGGACCCTGTTCACTACACTCACAGCAATGTACCTCAATACAATCTAAGCTGCAGGAGTTGATAATGATTTTGCAAACATATCATGTACTACAGTCATTTAACATAAGGGAAAATATATATATCCATAGTACTCTTATAAACACACAGACACACACACACACACATATATATATATATATATATATATATATATATATATATATATATATATATATATGGTTCTACCTGACATAATCGAAACCACACAACACCGACAACCACATCACCGACACCACATATTCGACAGTCCATAAACACGAAACCACACATAACCGACAACGAAATAACCGACGGTACACAACCACGAAACCCCATACAAAACAAAACACATCCCCATTCCACAAACCACACACACAACACAAGCACACCAAAATCCTTACAAGCCCACACTAAACCCAACCCTAAGGTCCGTCACTATCGCTGCCCCTAACTAACTCACTTAACTCACCCCCCCCGGCTCCCAACCTAACCCACTCTCCTTAACCCCCCTATAACTCCTAACCCTAACTCACTTAACCCACCCCTATCCCCACAGACCGTCAATCTCCACACTTACCTGCTAACGTCATACTCACACAGCCTTTCCCCATGTCGGCATCCTCGGCGTTGGTGTTGTCATCCGTGTCGGTCTTCTGCATTGTCGATGTTCTGCAACCCGCGCGATTCGCCGGTCTTCTTTTTTCGATCTTCTGGAGCTCAGTTCGATGTCGGTCTTCTCAGCTGTCGAAGTCAGGTAGAACCATATATATATATATATATATATGTATATAGATTTATACACACACACACACACACATATATATATATATATATATATATATATATATATATATAGATGGATAGATAACCAACCTCTTACTGCAAGACGTCTGCAAAAAGCCTGAAAAAGTGAGGGGATAAAGGGCAAACAATAGTGACATCTTTGAAATATGGTTGTTATATGCGTAGAAGTCTGCTAGAGAAGCATGGCTTGATTTAACATATAATTCCTGATAGATTCCAAGTCTAAAACACAAATTAATGTCATTATTTACTGATGTTAGTGCTCACATCCAGATCCAGATTGAAAAAGGTCATTGGGCCCCTCTATGCATCCCTCATCAGACCCATCATAGAGTACAATGCCCCATTTGGGATGTACCTTACAAGACACCTGCAACAACTGGAAAGACCACAGAAGTAACTCAGCAAGAGGATCACTGGCCTCAAGCAGATGCCCTATGCAGCTCGACTGAAGAAACTCCAGCTGTACTTGGTTGCATACTGCCTACTCAGAGGTGATCTCTGCCTGACATACGAGGCCATGTCCAACCCATAATTGATGGACATGCTCCTCCTAAAGAAAACCATATCCCCTCAAGCCACATGCTCCAGGGATCTAAACCTTACCACAACAATAAATAAGACATGCTTGAGGGATAGATTCATGTCCCAGAGACTTCCCATGCCCTGGAACAAGATTCCAATCTACATTAGGCAAAGCTCCTCGCTAACCCTCTTCAAGAGAATCAGAAAGTTTACCCCATAGATCACTTCAATGGCTCTGCTGGACAGAGGCACAGTGAACTAATCTAAGGGGGTGGTGAAAGCCAACACATTCTGGCTAGACTTATAAATGCCTTCCGGCAGATAGCCTAGTACCTACCTATGAACCTATGAACCTATGAACATCATCCCAGTGATTTGTCATAAACCCACAACTGTTATGGGGAACAGACAAACCATATGAGCCACATGTCTGGACAGTGTCTAAACATCTGGACAGTGGAGAGGTATGACTGCAGTCATGTAACAGAAGAGAAAAATCACTGAGCTATGCCAATCATTTCACACAGCACCTTCTGAACCACAGTAAGACCAACACAACACTACCACAAATCAGCTCTTGGGAATTACCCATGTATTTCCAAATATATCATGCACTACAGAGATAGAACTGTAGGGAAAAGCAGATATTGGTGCAAAAATGTCCACCCACAACCATTGGCACCACAGTCACTGCAACATACCAGTACCCCAAACAAAGTCTAAAGTAGAACAACTGTTTGAACAAACATATCCTGATTGCCAGTCACACACTACACTAACATATACTAGCCAAACTTAGAGTCTACTGGGAATTCTAAGGTATTAGAGAACATTTCCCAGTTTGCCCCTACAAACATATACTCCTGATATACCACCAGCAACTGTAATAGCATGCACAGTCAGATAGAAAATTATCTATGACACTCTCATCTACTATTCTTCCTATTCAGTCCAACAAACATTTATACACAACACTACTATACAATCTTGGCAGTCTAACAATGACCAGGCATACATAACTCTCAACTGTACAGATTTCCACAGAATTTCCAGGGTGTGGGACCATATTTATGGCCTTTGCTGCATACCACTTCCAGGAGTCTGCTAAGATTGGGATGATACCAGGTGTGCAGTCACTAAATAATGATATACCATACCTCTGAATCTCTTACTGCAAGACATCTGGACATGGCATGGCATACTTGGGGGACAGGGGGCCAGAAAGATGGACATATCTCACATAATGGTCTTACAAGCTGAAACATTTGTTGGTGTTACAGGATTTGTTGTAACATAACATCCCTGAAGGATATGATGTCTGAAACACTAATGTATGTCAACATTTTCTGACTACAATCCTCACATTATCCTAATGATTTCAGAAAAACAGAAGTTGTCTGAGGAACAGACCATACATAACAGGTAAACCGCTGGGCAGTCTGTGGACATCTGGACAGATAAGAGGTATGTCAGAGACATATCATTGTCAGACATCAAGTCATGCAGAAAATGCTTGTCCAGACAAACCCTCTTAATCTAGCAATGGTCTATGTGTATAATCACAATACTCACAATCTCTACCCAATTCTGGAGCTTTGTCCCCGATGTTGTTGGGCTGTCTCCTCATGTCTTTTCCTGAGAGGTATTTTCACCTACTGCATGTGAAGCTGCAGCCCCCACACCTCCATAATGTCCTCCACACAGGCAAGGAAAAGGGGCAAGGCCCACATGAAGGACTTAATTATTGGACTGTGTTGCTATGGCATTGGCTAATGGAAAGACAACACAGCTGCTCTGGATGCAAGTAGCAAGTGGGAGACACCGATTGGTGCGCAGGCCATCACCTACTCATGAGCATTACCTACAAAAGGCAAGCTGCTGCCTATGCAACACATGTCTGAACCCATCTACACAAAGACAGACTGCCACTACACAAACCTAACCATTTGCATTGTTCTGAAGAAACTCTTCAGCACTATAATAGGTATGTCAGTCATGCAAGCTTATAATGGAATGCAGAAGGGAGATGCAATAATGTCAAAAGGGACATTAAACACTAGATGGCAACATGACCTGCTGGTCTCACGTGCTGCTGTCCAGTACCTATGGCCATTCCTGCTTGTCCTGTCTGCATTGACATTGATTGATCAAATCTATGTCCCTTGAGTCACCCCAGCAAAGGCCAGTTCATGTATGACTACTACTAGAGTGTCTATTGTCCAGTACTTAGTGTGTCACTGCTGGGCCAGCCACCTGGGATGTTGTAATTATTTATATGTCACCTGTGAATACTACTATGATACATATGCTTGTCTTACTAATGTAAGAAACTTATATAGGGTATGTGCATAGTACACAACAGGTGCAGAAGTGTGTGTTGAACTGTATGTGATATACTGAGCCCATATCTGACAACTGTCCAGAGTTTTGCAGACTGACCATGTCTGCCCCATATTTGTAGTCAGTGCCTCTTACAGTTGTGTATTGTCTGGCACATCACTGGCAACCCATTAAAGACTGAGGTCATAACATAATAACATATATTTGATTGTCAGATGTCTTATCCTGCAGAGTAGACCTATACATGCAACACCACATTTGCTGGCTACTAAGTGTGTTTCAGCTAGATTCATAAAGTTACACTATTTTCTGGCCTTTGCCCACCAGTGATGTGTGCCTTTGTTCAGACTGGAGCTAGATGTCTTAGCATGAAACCCATGTCAATGCAAGTGTACCTTGTCCTGTAGGATGCCGACATTTGTGCAGTCACTGACACCTGCTTTGTAGCTGCAGAGAGCACACTAACCTTGCCAGGTTACTCATCCCATCTTACGTTTTAGACCCCACATGGAGGGCTGTAAAGCCCCAGGAGGTGGAGTGTTGAACATTATCATACACATACACACCTACATGCTGGCCAAACAGTATGATGCAGAGGAGACAACCTGAGTGAAGTTAACAGTTAACAAATCACCTACTCAAATCATAGCTAGCTACATGCCTCCAACCATGACTATGGACACCCACCACACCTATTGGGACCCACTGGAATCTGGCAGTATTCAATCATCTACCCTGCTTCTGAGTGACTTCAACTACCCAAACATAGTGTGCATGACCTATGCCACCTGAACATGAATGCACAGAGATTCCTCAGGTTTGTCAATGGCAATGCAGTAGATCAGCTGGTCAACACTCCTATGACAGGTTGAAATATCCTGTACTTGGTCCTAAGCAACATAAGTAGCCACTGTAACACTCCTACAGTGTCATCCTCCATGGTAAGATCTGACCACATAGCCATCACTGTTTGGGTCACCATCTACCCTGCCCCCCCTTTACAGAGTCAAATAAAATTAACTTTACACAAATGACTATACATCTCCTCAGAGCAGGTAGAAGTAGCTTTACAGCCAACTTTCCATCATTTGGAACTAGCAGTAGTGTCCAGTCCCACACAATAATACTATGTGGGGACCTACATAGCTGTATGGACTCAGCAATACCTGACAGGACAACATTATCTCCCTGAAGGTAGTGTAAATGTCTGTGGTGGACAGCAGCAATACACAAATACCATAATAGGTGGAAATAATTTCTGGACAGGGCCAAGCAGGAACAGGTACCTTACTGGAAGCAATGTCACCTTGGTATGCACAAGCAAATAAGGTCACAGGTGAATTACTCTAAGGCTGTCTTTTAGTGCAAAATGGACACATCCACCAAGGCCAATTACAAGGCCTTCCACACATGTCTGCAATCCTAGAGGAAACACACAAATCTACTATGTTGTGGTGGTCAATAACACCACATACACATATTGCATAGATATAGGCAACCGTCTGCAGAGAGGTGAAGTGTAAACATCACCCCCTTGTCTCCCCATTGGCACACATGTGCATGCACAGCATCTGCCCCCCCTCTCATCATCATCAGGAAGCAGGTCCGTAATGTCCTCTCAAGGGCAACACACAGAAGTCTCCATAGGCCTGATACCATTCCTGGCTACATCCTACATGAACACAGGCATGGGGTCTCAGATCCATTCCGTACTGTAGTCAACCAAAGCCTGAGCACCACTGTTATCCCATCTGCACAGAGGACAGCCACTGTCATCCCTATACACAAAGGCAGAGCAATCCACCGACTCAGCCAATCATATGCACATCAGCCTAACTAGACTGCTCTGTAAGGGCATGGAAGACAATATCCAGGACATTATGAACAGCTACATTTGCAACATCAAAATGCCTGAGCCCACACAGCATGGTATTGTCAAAGGGAGATCAGGCTTGTTAAACCTGGTCAACCTCTCTGAAGTGGTCAACAAACACAAGGATGAGGGGAAGATGGTAAACAATGCCTACCTACACCTAGCACAAGTCTCTCACAATAATCACTAGACAGCCTGGATGCCTATGCCTACACAGCTAGGCATCAACCTGTATGCTACTAGATGGGTAGTTTACTGGCCTAATGATAGTACCCAGTTGGTCAAAGTAGTGTAACCCACCTCTAGTAGTAGAATCTTCCAAAGCAGTATACACCAAGTATCACTCTGAGGGGCCTCTACTGTTTGAGATAAATGTATCTGAGGTACAGGACAAAAGCAGTGGTCTGTGGCTAACCAGGTGTACAGATGCTTGCAAGATGGCCACTGTCTTACATTCTCCTACTGATGTGAGCATCCCCCAAGAGCCCCTCACCCAATTAATGACTAGTGCAAGAAGCATTTCCGCAAACTGAATGCCAGGAGAGGCATCATTCTCCCTGCAGTGGCAGATGTCATCCACACTATTATGACAGTAATCATGTACTGAGCATGCAATCAGGTGTGAGGCTACTTGTGCACCAAGGATGGTAGCAACCTGACGGTTTCTGACTATGTGGACACCATTGTATGGAAGGCTGTCTACATGGCCCACCTCACAAATATGGGTATGTCATCCAGGAACTAGGAGGCTACAACATCCCTGTACTCCACCCTTATCAGACACATTACCAAGTACAATGGCTCCTTTGGCATGTACCTTGCCAAGCAAATGCAGCAGTTGCAGAGACCACAGAGGTTCCTGACCAGGCAAATCCAAGGTATGTAACACCTATCCAATACAGATAGGCTGAAAGCCCTGTCCCTGTACTTGGTCTCATACAGACTGATCATAGGTGACCTGTGTCTGGCATGCAAGGCCATTTCCAAACCAGCACTGATGACATTTCTGTATATCTGTAAGACAAACTACACGCATGCATCATGCATGCAAGGCCCTCACCTGGTCTATGACATGTATAGGAATTGGCGGATAGTGTAGTGTACCACACATTACACTGTCTGTAAAATATACTCCGTCACCATGTCTAGCAGAGTACGTGTAAAGCCCTCTTGAAGAAGAAGCTGGACAATTGCATGGAAAATGGATGGGACACTCCTGGGATCCCATGGGTGTTCCAGCTGGACAGAGGAAACAGGTGCTGGCATGGAAGGGACATGTGCGAAAGTCTTGGCCAGGCTTATGAGGGCATCAGGGCCAATAGCCTGGTATCATTTTATGAGGTTATGCACCCAGTACTTTTACATGTTTCCTGCACGTATTGGAGACTGTCCTGCAATGCTGTCTGAAATTAATCGATGTGAGTCTGTAGATTTAATTTCTCTAAGTCTTTTGGGTTTCTAATACCATGATTGGAACGGACCCCATTCCTAAGTCAAAGTACGATTAAAGTTCATGAAATTAGTATTGTTTCACTCTTTGATGTTAGCCAAAAGTGCTCTTCATAGCACCCACAATGTGCCCAGTAATGACTCCTTCTGCAATTCTATGATGTTACATGAATTGGTAACATATCTGAATATGATTGTAAATTCTTTTTTATAAGACCAGTTTCTCCTACTACTATTGGAACTGTCTGGGTATATTTCTTCCATATGGTTCTCATTTTGGCCTGCAGATCAAGGTATTTTATGACTTTGTGTTTGTATGCAAGACACCGTAATTACTAGGTGTGGCGATTTTAATGATTAATGCTATTTTTGTCTTGTTTTCTTGGACTAGTATATCCAGTTTTCTATTATCTATCATTTGAACTGTCGGTATTGGGTGATCCCATGTGATATAAACTTCATAATTTTCTATGATGCTTTGTGACTCATGTTTCCAGTGTTTGTACTGTGTAGGTACTGCAGTGATAGTGTATAGTTTTGTCTCTTCATCAATTATCATCACATATCCTTACACCTTTTCATTATGTGTGGTCCGTATACTATAAGTCACCTCTTACAGTATGTGTATATGCACTTGGTGATACTGCATAGCTCACTCCAATAGCCTTGGTCTTGGCCACAATTATCATTCTGCTACTAGGCCTATCACACAGTAGGATTTGTCACCCTTTGTTGTTGGCCTTACAGTAGCAATGAAAGAGATGGATTGCAACAGGTAGAACTACAGTAAGGTCAGCCTTGGAGGGCCCAAAGGTGTCACAGCTGTGCCAGACTATACCAAGAGTGTGTGTGTGTGTGTGTGTGTGTGTGTGTGTGTGTGTGTGTGTGTGTGTGTGTGTGTGTGTGTGTGTATCAGCAAACATAATGCTGCAGGGCATTAATTCACATATATTGTCTTCCCCTCGCAGGTGAATACATGGGTTGGTGTCCCTCCCCCCTCACAACCTGATGTCAATGTCTTAGTGGGCTCCCATGATGATGGTGGTCATAGTGAGGCAAAGGAGGGTTTGTTAGTGCCTGAATCTATGACATTGTTTAGTATCCTACTTTCAGGCACCATGTCCCCACACACAGTCAATATGCCCATACATACCCAGTTCCCAGCAGCCACGAATAATAGAAAGGTTAATGGTGCTGGCATGGAACAGATTAGTGTGTTGAGTATGGTGAGTGTCAGTGTAGACACCAGCCATAGGCAGACAGCAGAGGAGGTCAGACACAGGCAGATGGACAGGGGTGCACAACAGATGACTGCTGCCCATCACAGCTCTGTTGCAAGTACCAAAGCAGGTATCACCAGATGCATGTTACAGTCCATTATGGAGGCAAAGGTGTGTACTGACTGCAACACCAGACAGATGTTCAGGGTCATAAATGCAGGGCTTCCTGCCATGCATGTTGATCACCATGGCATTTGTGATGCCATACATCATCTTGTTGATATCATGGATAGACAGTAGGGTGAGACATTATCACTGCTTGACCATGCAATATCTGTGCTTGAGTATGTGGTGGGAGTAGGGCATCAGCTAAGTGAACATAGTTCAGCAACATGATCAGCTGTGAGCCCATATGGCCATGCACATTCACAGTCCCATAGTGGCCAAATGGAGGGTGCTGTCCACACAACACCGGATAAGCCCATAGGCACATTGTCCTGGCCAGTCCCAACAGGGACACAGATCCAGCAGACAGCAGTTGCCATCAGGGAGTAGTACTGCATCTGTGCTTGGGCCTGGCAGTGCCAGTGAAACTCCTGGCAGAACTAGTTACCACATTCCTGCTGGGAGACAGTGTACCATACATTCTGCCATTTAAGGTTGATGGCTGTCCAACATAGCTCTGTGTCAGGCATCCACATCACTTGATAGTGTGCAAACACTCACACATCCCTATCACAGGCCAGTCACCGCCAGACATGCACAGCTCTTCTGCATGGTCCAGTTGAACATCATCCCTCCAGACTCTCACACACACACACACACACACACACACACACACACACACACACACACACACACACACACACACACACACACACACACACACACACACACACACACACACAAAATGTCCGCCATATGGCCCATCTTAGGCCTCTGGCAATCCAACATCACACCCTGTGCATGTAATGATACTTGTGCTGCAACCCTGTTATCTACACCATCGATGCATGGACATGTTCATATTGATCTGATGCAAAAGGTGACTATAGTACAGTGTAGCAATGTCATGCTGTATAGAAGTGCTGTCTGCTGGCATAGATATGGGTACACACCAAGGTGTATGTACCTTGTTAACCATGATGCACTATTGCTGTTAGTACCACTGACTGAATGTAGTGTCACATACTGTATTCTAGTTGTGTTGCAGGTGTCTGTGTGTCTGCAGGCTGTGGGCCTGCTGACAGTAGCAATGATGAGTACAGTGGAGTGGAAAAACAATGACCGTTTTATAGCCAAGGTACAGCTGTATATGTACATATTTATCAAGTGTGTTTACATGCAACAGTGTGTGAGGGGCAATTGTGGCAAGCAGTGTGAACATGTGTACATACCCATGACATAGCCACCTAGCATTCAGACATGTCACCTGGGTGTTGTGAAGGACCGCAGGTTCACACATACAGAGGAGGTTACTTGAGTACTGGCACTAGGTCCCTCACAAGCTTAGCCATTATTTTAAGTGCAACAGATTCAGCTATCAGCAACTGTTGCCACTGCCATTTCTGTCAGATCCACGTGACTATCATGCTGTTGATGTGGGTATTCCTGGTACTGTGTATGACAGGTTTGGGGTATGTAATCCAGACACAGGTCAGCCTGTGTTAGTCTAATCTGACAATCACCAGCATGTGTGTCTGCTATCTGATATGCATGGCTAGCCTCTTGTGTTGGCAGTGCACACAGAGTCATAGTGCTATACATGGCGTAGCTGATGAAGGGCTGAGAGCCTCTACCTGCACAGTCTTATGAATGATACAAAACACAGATAGCACAGTGGTACTGTAGTGTGGTAATGTCTGCCACTACTATTGAAGTGGGTGACAATTGTGGGATCTGTTAGGATTGCCAATGGTGGGTTCAGAGGCCCTTAACATGTTAGAGTCATCTGACATACACACACACATGCACACACACACACACACACACACACACACACACACACACACACACACACACACACACACACACACACACACACACACACACACACACACACACACACACTCTCACACTGCTGCATGGGGACATGCATTAAGACACACATGCACATGCACATGGAAGTGACACTTAGAGTAGATGACGTACCCATCTATTAATGTACAAGACACAGTGATATGACCATTGAAACACAGTGGCTTGGTGTTAGAAACAGTGCAACTGTGCTTGTACCATGGATGACATCTGTATGGGCTGACACTAGGTTGGCAATGGGGGAGTTGACAAAGTGGAAAAGGCACACAAAATGGTATATCCATCAGATACACACAGTGAAGACAGCCATAGGGGCTGTGCATACAAAAACACATACACAGTTGCCAATAGACATATTAGTAACCCAACATATCCACTTGCATGCACTATAGAGATGCATACACATGACATGCTCCACATAGATTATATGCCTGGGACATAACACAGAACCTCTTACAACAGGTAATCTTGTGAATGCTTCAAGGATTGTGGGCTAACCCACCAGACATAGTGATTGTTCTCATCAACTACTCCTACAAACCTGCACCAGTAATAGAGTGACAGACTTTGTATCAGCATGATGTGTCAGTCAGGTACAATTTCTGATGCTGGCATGTGTGTCAGTATGGTAACTGTGACATATCTGGCAATGGTATCAAAGGAATGCTCATTGTCAGGGGACACAGACCACATATAAGTTGCAAACATGTGGATATTCCATGTATATCTGTATGGATGACTGGTATGGGCTGTATAGTGTTACATGGTGCATGTGAGGCAGATGCCATTAACAGGGTCTTTAAAGTAATGTCATGGGCAGTGGGTTCCCAGGCCTTAAAATGGTATAACCAACATACACAACAGCCACAGGGGATATTTTTCACACACCCTACAATAGTTGTCAGTAGTGAGATTAGAACCCACACCTATCTAAGTATTTCCACTATAGTATTACATAGTTATTGCACACACCACATAGCTTAGAGGGATGATGTGTATACAGGCACATCTAAGGTGAATGACATATTCAGGCCTTGTAAAGTAGGGCAATGGAAAATGTACTGGGTGGTACACACCTCAAAATGGTATAATACACACTCCCAGAGGATATGATTCTCACCCACACACACACACACACACACACACACACACACACACACACACACACACACACACACACACACACACACACACACAATCACAGGGAATATGTGAGTCTCACACACCCGCAGTATCACAGTTGCCAATATTGAGTTTAGAACCCCTACCTATCTAGTTATGTGTACTACAGTTTTACACAGTTATCACATGCGTCACAGAGCTTAGAGGGCTGACTACTGTCCAAATGTACTTCTAAGGGCAATGACATCAGGAGGACTGCTAAAGTATAGCACTGGGAAGTGTTGTGGGTGGGAAAGTCCTCAAAATACTTCAGCGTACAAACATACACACTTACAAACTCTTGTACATACACTTATACACACACCTACACATTTGCCAGATATGAGAATTGGACCACTGCCTATCTAGTTATTTGTACTATAGTGTTACACAGTTATCACATGCACTACACAGCTTACAGGGCTGACAAGAGCCTAAAGGTGCTTATAAGATGAATGACATCAGCAGGACTGCTAAAATTGGACACTGGGTGGGAAAGCCCTCAAATTATTTCATCCTCCAAACATACAGACTTACACACACACACACACACACACACACACACACACACACACACACACACACACACACACACACACACACACACACACACACACACACACACACACACACACACACATACACTCTCTTGCCAGATCTGAGACTAGAACCCCTGCCTATTTAGCTATTTGTACTATAGTGTTATGCAGTTATCGCATGCACTACAGAGCTAAAGTTGGGAACTGGGATGTGTACTGGGTGGGAAAGTCCTCAAAATACTTCAGCCTGCAAACATACATACTAACACACACTTGTCCACACACACACACACACACACACACACACACACACACACACACACACACACACACACACACACACACACACACACACACACACACACACACACACACACACTTGCTAGAATGTGGAATAGAACCCCTGCCTCTCTAGTTATTTGTACTATACTGTTACATTGTTATTGCACACACTACAGAGCTTATAAGGCTGGGGCTGTGCAAAGGGGAACATCAGCAGGACTGTTAAAGTAGGATACTGGGAGTATTGTGCTTGGGAATGTCCTCAAAATCCATCATCTTATAAACACTTACACACACTTCTACAAACGTGCATACATTTACCAGAATTGGGAATAGAACCCCTGTCTATCTAGTTATTTTTACTATACTGTTACATGCTTATTGCATACACCATGGAGCTTATAGGGTTGGGGCTGTGCAAAGGTACTTCTAAGGAGAATGACATCAGCAGGATTGCTAAAGTAGAGCACTGGGAAGTGTTGTGGGTGGAAAAGTCTTCAAAGTACATCGGCCTATAAACATACACACTTACACATACTTCTACACACACACACACACACACACACACACACACACACACACACACACACACACACACACACACACACACACACACACACACACACACTTGCCAGAACTGGGAATAAACCCCCTGCCTATCTTGTTATTTGTACTATATTGTTACATAGTTATTGCATGCATCACAAAGCTTATCAGGCTGAGGCTGTGCAATGGTACTTCTAAGGGGAATGACATCAGCTGGGCTGTTAAAGTAGGGCACTGGGAAGTGTACTGTGTGGGAATGGCCTAAAACTTTTTCACCTACAAACACACACACACACACACACACACACACACACACACACACACACACACACACACACTCTCTCTCTCTCTCTCTTACTTTTCCCAAGACTGAGATTAGAACCCCTACATATCTAGTTATTTGTATTATAGCATTATGTGGTTATATGCAGGCCTTATAGGGTTGACAGGTGTCCAATTGTACTTGTAATGTGAATGGCAGTAGCAATGGGAAGTGTACTGAGTGTGAACTGCCTCCAAATAGTTAGACCTACAGACAGACACACACACACACACACACACACACACACACACACACACACACACACACACACGCAAGCAGGTGATGTAATAATATAACTCCCACCTCAGTACTATTACACAATGGAGCTCAACTTCATTTCATGCTGGCACGTGTGACTGGTTATAACTGGTATGCCACTGTCTGCAGCAGGACATCAATCTATGCCATTCAGTGTTTCCATGTGTGTGACTCACTCTGTGTGTATCCCCCTGTGTGTGTGTCTCTGTCTCTCTCTCTCTCTCTCTCTCTCTATCACTGTCTGCCTCTCTCTTTTCCACACATCTGTGTTTCTGTATGCTTGACATATTGTTATCTGTTGCCTATATATATGTCTGTGTATCACCCACAGTAGATACAGATATATCGCATTTGGGCCACCTACAATTAGCTGAGGGGAATCCTGTCTGATGGGTGTGTAGAGACAGTTAAGGTGTACATAGCTGTCTGTATGAACAATACAGTTATATATTCAGATGTGGGTTCCAACATGGCCTGTGATTCTCTAAGTGTAGGACCATGCCCAGTGTGACCTTTTATAGTGAGAGTGGGACTCCATTCCAGAGATAGGTGTACTCCGGTCTGGGGTTGTGTGTGTGCTACAGCAATACCTCTCAAAAGTAAGCAGGACTTTCCTAGGTGTACTAAATTTGTTTTAGCAGACATTTTCTGATATATCTGAAGTGTGACGCTGCAATGTATTGTGTCATTACCTAGTGACAGACATCCTCAGACTGAGGGATACAAGATGTATGATGCACAGACCAATATTATGAGCCCGATTATATACATTCCTGCCCAGATAGGCCAGTTGAGAGGTGTGGCTACAGCCAGTTGACTGATGAAGCTGTGTAAATAGTCCAGCAACTTGGTAATATACTGACAGGGGATCTCCTACTTGTGTGGTATTCTTTTTAACTGAAATGTCATATCCTAGTGTGGCCATACCTCTCAATTGTACATATTTTGGCAGAATGTCCAGGTGTTTGTCTAGAAGTTTCATCCAGTCACCATAAACGTGCATTTTTATGGCAAGTTAATTGCATATAATTGAAGACTGATGTTACAAAATAATGACAGACATTATTGTTCATACTTCATAAACGTCAGACAATTTCTGCTAATGCAAAACCCCTTATCCTACCAACTTTCTCAGTATGTAAGGGCAATATTTACAACATGTGCCTTTCATTGTGCCTTTGTCCCACTTTTATTTATGACCTTGTCCAGATGTCTTGCTGTCAGAGCTTGAGAGGTATAGTTGTGGGTACAAAGTTGATTTTACTGTGTAGAAATGTCCATTATATTTGTAGTATATTCCAAATAGCACTGTGACTTCCAGGTATGTCAGTGGCATAGCAGTACAGAGTGATGTGGTGAACCACTGACAGACAGACAGTTGAGTATAGGTTAATAGGTTGCTATGACATTAGTAGGGTATTGGCCCTGAAGCCCATATAACCCACGCAGATGAGAGTGTAGCCTATGTTACAACATGTAACTAAAAACGGGCTCTTTTAGCCCAGTGGACCTCCCCAGTCATCAAACTGGAAGTAAATAAATAAATACATAAATAAATCAATAAATAAATAAATAAATGTCAGCACACAGAGTCCCTGTCCAGCAGGGACACAGGACTGTATTTTGTGTTTCCCATGCAGTTATATATGGAGGACATCACTAGGGGTACTGAGGCACCTGGCTTGCTGTTGACAAGGAGTGTATTCCACAGATGGGGTAATGTCTGGTACACGTATCTGTCACACCAACAAGCTGTACTGATATCACAACACAGGTTGATGCTGCACCTACAGGTTGATGGAGTGGGCCTTGAGTTCCAGATTTGGAACAATCCCATCAAGGCAGGATCTGGATTGCTTTGTATGCCAGGCAGGGGTCACCTCAGCAGTGTTTGCATGGAACTGAGTAGAGGGACAGTGCTGTTAGCCTATCTGTGTAGGGTAGGTGTTTGGGATTGGGGTAAGGCATTAGTATTTGCTAGACCCTGGTGTGTGGAGTCAACATTATTTGTGGTGTGTAGGTTTGTGGGATTCTCATGTGATTTGGCCTCTGAGTTATCTATTGTTTGGGTTTTTTTTTTGTTGCAGACCTCTACTTAGATGGGTGTGTGTTGTGTATTTGCAGGTGATGTTTACTGACTCCTTACACTACATGGCACCTATGTTACTGCACAATCTGTTCTGGTGTGCACATTCTCCATTTGTCTGGCCAGTGGTTCCCCTTCCCCTTATGTGTGTCTCTATGTCCTTCTGTAGTCCAGTCACAGTCTTTGTCCACAGTGGCTGCTGCTATGTATTTGCAATTCTGATGTGGGTGGGGTACATGCCATTACATTGCACACAGGGTAGTGAACTTCACACTTCTGAGTGTACCTGTTTAGCAGGTTGTCCATCATTGCACCACTCAATTTGCTGTGGTCCTTAGATGGTTTGTGTTGCTATATGTTATTATGAATCTACATGTGGGCCTACCTGTCATACTATCACAGACTGACATCTGCACAGCCTCAAATATTACAGTCAGACAAAGGCCCACACATGGGAGCAGGGTATTAATACTGTTCTGCCAAACATAGACAGTTGGGAGACTGTTTTGTTAATTGTTTGCTTGCTCATATGGGTTTGACATATGCTTCCCCACTATCTGCCATTGCTGTTTTGACATGACCCTTTCTTGTTCTGCAAATAGTTGGCAGGCAAATGCAATGTTAGGACAAGCAGAACAGATATACAAGGCATATTTGTGCTCCTTCTGTGACAACCTGTGTCATTCCAGCAGTATGACTGTTGACCAGTGACATGTTGTCAGTGCTGACACAGAAAGGTGGCAGCCTTTTATACACTGGCAGTACACTAACCTTCAGGTACCTGCTGTCCTACTAGGCACCATACCTCTCAACTTCTGAGAGACAGACATATGAACAAAGCCATAAGTGACTGGGGGACAGAGGTCTAAATACATGGACCATTTTTTAAGTACTGGCCTTACAAACCTATAAAGGTGATTCAATAACAGGTTTTGCATTAGCATGCATGTTTCTATAGGGTATGAAGTCTGACACTACAATCTGTCATTATTTTCTGACCTTAGTCTTGCGTGATTTGCCAGTGAATTGTCAGACAACTACTATTTCATGTTATACAGACAACACTTATGATGCAAACCTCTGGACATTCTGCAATGGGTCTGTACAGCTGAGAGGTATGGTAGGCACTGTGCAGGTTACTTCAAGCTGTGTACTATCCATATGTGTGGCCCCCTGTCCATGACCTGTACAGCTTTCCTGCATTAACAGATATTGACATCTGGACAGTGTATACAACTCCTACCATAGGTGTAACTGACATGCAGAATACTTGGCACTGTAGTTCTTGGAACATGGCCCTGTCAAAGACAGCACTGTACCTATGCCACTGCAACACAAGAGCCAGGAGTAAGTACTGGCCACATCTTGACAGTATTAACCACACATATACATAGCTCATTGACCCCTGCATATTGTGGATATGCAACAAGTTATCATGTTGATTGGGACAGACCTGGCAATGTGTGCTCTGCTGCTATTTCCATACAGACATACATGTTACTGCATTTCTATGGGAATATGAGTGTGCTGGGACACACCTATCAACTGTACACATTTACACAGACTGTGCTGATATTTGCTTTACATTTTGGTTCAATTTAGCATACTATTGTGCCCCTGTCTTGGAGACTAGAGCCATATCACTAAAGACCACAGATCAGATTGTACTGGAATGCATTTGAGTTTCAGACTTCTTACCTTTCAGATCCTTACTGCAGCTGCAAGACCTGCAGTGCTATCACTGTATAAGTCTGTAGGGGGTATTTCATCATTGCCTCCATTTGTGGGCCTTTGCCAGGCATTTCTTTATGGATTTCTGTGGCTGACTTGCTGGGTGAGGCTGAGGGGCGAGTATTGGACCCCCCCACACTGCCACCCATGCCTGTGACCTATGACCCCTCAGTTAGTTGGCCCTCACAAATACTGCAGTGAGATTTGTCACCATGGGTACTACTGCAAAGTGTGTGGAGGTCAGTACTGGACAAACATTTCCTGGTGACCCACATAGCTGTCAGTTGTCTGCTGCTATCCCATTAGGCCACCCCATTCCCTTGCATGCATGCAGCAATACCATAGATATGCTACCAGAACATAATAATGCATTCATTTATTGTTAAGATGACTGACTTAGCTTGTGCCTTTGGCAGTTGTGATGACGGTGTTTGAGAGCTGCCTATGTTGTATGCATGCAGTACATGGTAAGGTACAGGTAGTGTGATGTGTGTGGCATTCATTTTACTATGTATAAAAGTCAGAGAGGAGTCAGTCCCTGGGTCCCTACAGTGTCTGTGTGCTAGGTTTTGCCTCTTTGCCAAGGCCAGGCCATTTGGGCATGCCTACATCTGCCTACAGGAGCTGGCTCAGAGGGCTCCTCCTCCAAGTCCCTTTGTACCTGTGGAGACCTTGGCAATGGTGGGGGGCTGTGTGACCCTCCCCCATGCTGTTCCTGCTGCAACTGTTTCTACAAGATCATATTGTGTAGCATGGCACATACTATGAACATGTGTGCACATGTGGCTGGAGAATACTGCAGGGCTCAATCAGATATGTCCAGGCAGCAGAACCATGACTTGAGCATCCCAAACACATGCTCTATAATGATCCTGGTTTGTGTGTGTGCCTCATTATGGCATTCTTGAGTGGGTGTGTGTGCATTTCTGATGGGAGTCATCATCCACAGCTCCAGTGCATAGCCAGCATCCACCAACAGATGGCCATACAGGATGTCCGTCCTGGCAAATCACTGGTAAAGCTGTGAGGAATGCCAGATGTGGGTGTTGTGATATCTTCCAGGACTGCCAGCATACACATTAATGATAATGCCCTGGGCATTGCACATGACCTGGCAGTTGATGGAATGAAAGCCCTTGTGGTTTAAGTAGACCCTACCCTGTTTAATGGGTGGTGCTTTGATTTGGATGTGAATGCAGTCTATGGCACCGAGTATCTCCAGGTAGTCTGCTACATGGTGAAAGAGGCGCATATTGCTGGTCCTCTCCTCACAGGTACCGGGGAAGTAAATGTGCTCACCAGCATGTGGTAGTATGGCATCCAGTAACTGGTGGACTACCCTGGATACAGATGCCTCTGAGACCTCCATGATGTTCCCAGTAGGTCTTTGGACAGTACATGTAGCCAGTATTCTTAAGGTTACACATACCTTTGTATCCACTGGGATTTGTTCCTCTTTGTTGGCTCTGGGTCTGAGGTGAGCCTGCCACAGCTCGGTGAGTTGCTGAAGTATGTCCACCTTGTAGCGCTCTACTATCTCCATATCATGTATCCCCTGGTAGGATACCTTGGGTCTGAACACTCTTCTCCTCCTCCTCCTCAGTCTGGGTCAGTTTTAAGAATTATCCTCCTCAGTGCCCTCAGCCTCTAGCACATACTGAGGTATCAAAGCGACAGCAGCCCCTAACATTTTGTTGGTTAAGATTACACCAATTGTGTACACCAATGGTGCAGAGTTTGTGGGAAAAAAAAACAGACTGAAAGGTGTTTACACAGTTTATACTGCTGTGCTGCAGATGCTTCCTGTATGATTGGCTGGCTATAATACATTCCATCTGCCTGGTATATTATTTGTACTTGATTGCTTTTATTCTGCTATTTCCTTTTTTTTCCTTCCCATTTCCACCCCTTTTAAGCTCTGAGGCATGCCACGCAAACCCAGTGCCCAAATGTAAACAGTTCTGTTATTTCCAGGATTTTTGTTTTTGTTTTTATTTTAGACCCTTTGCACACCACTTAGACCCAATTAGCTAAAGTAAACACTTTGAAGCAGAAATGATCCTCCCCTGGATGCTAAGACACTCTTTATTTCATGGAAAAAGTCAATACAGTCTTAGACACACTCCCTTGCTTAGCTGTGCTTAGCTAAGCTCAAATGGGAGCTGTGGAGCTCCAATGTGCTTACATCAAGCATGACATACCCCTTTCATATCAGCTGCTTTTCCTGCGTACACCACTGCCTTATAGTTCCTACATGGTTAGGTGCAACCAGGGAATTGTCTCCCATTTAGTGATTCAGTAAAATTTGCTCATTTGCATAACCCACTGCCTTAGTCCTTGGTTACACCACTACACCAGAGCATTCCTCCTTAGCAACCAGTGTTACCTGTTGTTGTTTTGATTCTGCATGCCATACACTATAATGGCAAAATGAAGATTTCACTTAAATTTTTATTTTTTTATTTTTGGCACAATCCTGTTTGCGCACCACTGCGTTATACTTAAACTACTGAAATTGGCCAAAAAAAACTTTGATTTTCATACTTTTGCAACACTTTTCCATGTCAATGGCCATATTTGTGCCCATTGGCATGCCTAATGATTATAATTCATGATTTACTTTGAGCTGTCAAGCCTTCAATTTGATTTTTGCAGAAATGTACTCAGTAACCAAGTACATTTCTGCACCTCACACTGTTCTGGCACAGATGCCTGTCGGTTTACTGAATCACTAATTCACTTCCTTTGCATGGTTTTCACCAGCAAATGAGGTATTTAGCATTATTCAGTGGTGTCCATGCCAGAGTAGTTCTGGCAGACTCGTGCATGCCCCCAGTCTTGTTTAATGGATTGCTTTGCAGCCATATTCTGTGCAGGAGCTGCTGCATTATTCCTGCACAGAAACAAAAGCCTTATTGAATCCTGTGGCATATCTATTTCACATAATACTCCCAACATCTTTGCAGCATACAGTGATGCTGTTTCCCCCTATAAAGTGCACTCTGACACAGTTAAAGTCAGACTCATGCCATGGCAATTATGTTAAGTACTTGTCTAATACTGTGTAGCTAGCTAGATAGGAATTCAATCTTACAGTAGTGAACTTGAGTGTGTGTGTGTGTGTGTGTGTGTGTGTGTGTGTGTGTGTGTGTGTGTGTGTGTGTGTGTGTGTGTGTGTGTGTGTGTGTGTGTTCACTCAACTATCAATCTGGAGACAATTTTACACTAGGATGTATGTTCACATCTATGTCACACAATCCTCCTTACATTTTGTCAGCATACACTGATGATATTATCTTCTGTAAAGTGCACACTGAAAGGATTACACGTGAACCTATGTGTTGGCTCTAGTATTAAGTGTTGTATTCTCTTACTTGTGTAATTAGATAGGTGGGGTTCTAATCTCACAACAGGAAACTGGAATGACTGTGTGTTCTTTCAGCTATCAGTCTGGAAGCAATTTTACACCAGGATATAAATCCATATCTGTGTCACACAATCCTCCCCTCTTCTTCTGAGCCTACACTGATGATGTCATCCTCTATAAAGGTCACTGTAAGACTGTTAAAGTCTAACATCTGTAGCGGTGCTAGTCTTATGTTGTGTGGACTCCAGCTTGTATACCTACATAGGTGTTGTGTTTGAATCTCACTTCAGTCAACTAGTGCGTGTGGGCATTTAGTGGTATATTATGGTCATTGTATGATGCTTTGAATTTCTTTTCATTTGAAACCATTTCACATAGCCTCATGACTCCAATGTCCACTGTTCCCTCTGGCCACATAACATCCTTTCTGTGTATCATGGAGGATCTTATCATCTGAAAGATGCATACACACATCATAAAGCAGATAACCTACATTACACTGTGCAAGCCATTTGAAAACCACTGGATGAGTGATTACTAATTCTGTCTTGGGGTGGTGCACATGTCACATACAGACAGAGGCATTCTTTAATAATATCAAACACATACACACATACACCTGCTATCTTCTATCACTCAGATGCAGCAATTTTGTTTTAAATGGTTTAATAGTGGCTAGGATTCCATGTGCTCTTGATCGTTAGCTTAGTAATGCCTTATAGCCCTCTGAAGATCACACTTATCAATGTTGTCATCATCCACATGTGCTATGTTGAGGTGTGAATGTACTGTAGACCTATGACAGTGCATTCCAATCTGTGATTTGAGATACTGTCTTGATGTTTGCTGCTGCCATTTGGTTACATGTTCCTTCTAAGATAGCTGTAATAATATGCCTCCTTAAAACTGTTGACATAGGATAATGCTATGTGTTGTGTCGCCTTACTAAGGAGTGTGTTTTTGTAGTAGAGTATATCAACATTCTACACAGTTCTCATTCAAACATCACAGTGAAAGTTGCAGTTTGGCACAGGTGTGCATGTGTATATCTAGCATCTGGAAATGTTATCTAACATATAGCAATATTACATCATACTGATTATATATAGGGACATGTTCATCCACATATTGTAATTCTGTTATATAGGCAAACATATGACATGTTCAGATTAACCTGCAAACTTGGGGAATTCACTGTATGCACAATTGTGTTGCTATTCACAAGAGTTATTTATATGTTCCACAGAAGCATTTTGGGTATGTCAGCATTTGTGTCATTAACTGCTTTGCGTGAACTGTATCCACTACAGTTGTAATGCATCCATATATGGTGTCAGCACCATCTCTCACACATTTCCAGTGATAAACATATAGGCATATAATGCACAACATATAATGACATATAATAGGTTGAGTTGTATGACTGTGTTAACAGTTCCACTATGTAGCATGTCATTCATATCCACTGTTGCATTTCAAAATGATGTCACAAATCATTTTGTAACTATGCCTGAATTCTTAAGGGGAATAACCAACTATGCACAGAGTTGGTTGTGGAAGACAACATCAGTAATCAATCACAGGAAGTAGACAAGAGCTGACAGATTTGCCTCAGACTTCAACCTCATGTCCCCACCAGTAGTCACCCAAAGTATAACTGCCACCATTCCTCAGCCTATTTCCTGAAGAGAGCAGGCTAAAACATGGCATCAACAGGTCCTAACAACATCCCAGCTTGCCTTTTAAAAAATTCAAACTTGACCAAGCAGACTGACTTGCATGTCTATTTAAACGCAGACTCCAGACAGGCTATGTTCTTACAGAATGGCGGACAACAACAGTCATACTTCTGCACAAGTGAGGGGATTATCAAGATAACCAATAACATAATAATAACATAACCTCTTCAGTAAGGATATGGAAATAATCATCATGGATCTTATCAACAAGGAATTAGGTAAACTACTGACCCTGGAGCCAACATAGTTTGGATTTGTTAAGAGTAGATCATGTCTGTTAAATCTGCTTGACTTCTTTGAGAAGGTCACCAAGACCATGGCTGAGGGAAGGACTGTTCATCCCACCTAGCTTGACCTGACAAAAGCATTTGACACAATTGCCCCCTTATGTATTATAGAGAAGCTCTCTCAGTTGGGCATAACCCCCTAAGTCACTAGGTGGCTAGCCAAACTGATCACCAACAGGACACATCTAGCAATTCACCAGGGCTACACAACAGATTTCTATGCAAAGCACTTTCCTATTCAGTATTTATTTCTCAGAAGTTAATGTAAACATAAACAGTCTTTGTCTGACCAAGTTTGCAGCTGACTGCAAATTGTGATCATTCAAGGAATACACAAACAATACTGATATACTGAAAAAAGGATTAACACACACAAATGATGGTTTCCAGAGCCATACAGAGAAAATAATTGCAATAAAATGCCATAATTATTCCCTTTTGTAAATCAATTATCCTACCTAATTACAATATAGACAGCACCATCCTAAGAGAAGACCCAGGGATATATGACATGGTTACTCAGGTTGATACTAATCTGAACTTTGACCACCCTGTGTCCATAGTGATGAAAATGTCCTTCTATGTGGTACAACTCATAAACAAGAGCTTGGCATCCAGATCAAAGGACATTATAATTCCATTTGGGCCCTAATCACAGTAATAATTGAGTACAATGCAACCTTTTGCATATATCTCATCAGACATCTGTACTAACCAGGAAAATAAAATATAGTGGCATGATACTGACCAAAACCATGTAAAAACATGAAAAGTACCATTGCAAGCTGGTAAAAGCAGACTGCCAATATTAAACATTCTCTAAAACAGAAAAACAAGTATTGTCAAAGGACAGATGATAAGAGCTGCTAGAATGACATCTTTCTATGAGGATGTATGCAGAGAGATGGAACGTATAGACAATATGTTTTTGGAAAGGGGTTACCCAAATTCCTTATACAGGAAATGAAAGAACTAGTAATTTCACAATGGAGGTACCATTATAAACCCCTTTTGGGTTGTCCTCTCATTTCCCAGAAAGAGGTAGGTGTGGAAGCTAAACATGACAGGGCTGTTATTTTGTAGTATGGTATACTCCTAAGTAACATGAAGGAGATTTTTAACAAGCATTGGAATATGTTAAGGGTGAACCCTGACATTTATGAGATTTTAGGCTTGAGCCCCACATTTGTATATAAAACAGGGTTTAATTTTGAAGCCAGGTTTGAAAGACCAACTAATATCAAATCTGTATGTATAGGTAAAGGTAGGAAGACTAGCAAACGTGGGTCTTGTAGCCAATGTTATTACATATTGGATGTGGAAATGATAACCCTGGATAATGTGACTAAAAGGAAGATATTTTTAAGGGAGGCAATTGTTTGACCAAAAGGATGGTCTATTTGGCCATGTGCTTAGATTGTCTGGCATTTTATTTTTCGGTAAAACTGATAGGGCTTTAAGATGCTGGATTTATTGATTACTATATAATATTAATAAAAAAGGTGAAAATAATGCATTGTATAGACACAGCTGTAAACCCCATGTGTTCTAATTTTCATTTTGGCATCCTGGATCAGGTAAACTTTAACCCTAGAGGAGGTGATGTAAACATTTTGTTAGAAGAAAAGGAGACTAAATGGCAATTAAAATTAAATGCATCCAAGATACCAGGGATTAATGATCACATTTCTATTTTACCAGTTTTGAAACATAGGTCCCAAATGGTTAAATAAATGTATTCATTTGTTTTGATGTTTTCAAATATATATTTTTTTCTTTTAGCAGGTTCTTACTATGTGTTAAGACAGATTTTACAAGTACTCTGGTTTTAGAGGTCATTGTGCTTTAATATATTTGCATTGTTAATTATTGCATTAATTATAGTAATAATTACTTAATTGTTTAATATGGATGACTACTAAAGCATGGGAGAAGGTTTGTGAATTGTTCTGATGAAGTTCACTTTTTCTGTAGATGAAAGCACTAAATAAACATTTTATTTAATATTGTCAGTGCGTTTGTACCAGCTTGCAATGGTACTTTTTGCATTTTTGTATGGTTTTGGTCAGTATTATGCCGCTGTATTGTGTTTTCCTGGTTTTACGAGTGGATATTTGCTGGTGTGTAAGGAACAGCCATTTTAAACTTGATACCTTATATTGTTGGAAATGGATTCCTTGGACGATTTTGCTTCTGTTTTCTCCCCTGTGAATCAAGAGGAATTTCAGAGACTACAATCTGAAATTTCCAGAGACTAGGAAAACTCACACATCTTATTGACTTGGTCAGCCAACCAGGGGCTAGTTTCCATCCACACATTAGTATTTTGCCATCCAGTATGGCGATCTCAGCAGTTCTGGTTAGAGTAAGTGTGGAAAGGAAGGAAGTTTTAAATGAGGACTGCAGTATCTGGTCGGGCTCTCATTTGGATGATTCGGAGGGCTCCTTTAGGGTACAATCAATGGAAAAAGATACAGCTTCTACAAATAAATTGAATCAAACTGCTCCAAATGCAGTGAACATGGATTTAAAGATATGTTATTGTAACGGGGCTAGACCTAAAATCAAGAAAACATATACGGCAGTTAGGGCTGGTAGAAAAGGTACAAATAACAATGTAGAAGGTGGTTTTGATAATTATGGACATAGTGTTGTTAAAAGCTTTGAAGATAGATCTGAGAGACTGGCCATTGGCTTAAGTCATTCTGCAGACTGTGGAAATGTCCTGCCCATACGGAAACTGCACAGCTCAAAACCCAAACCCAAAATACAAAAATCAAACAAAACCAGCAGATCAAGGCAAGCTGTGTAATTTTATTAGTTTGTCTTAAATCATAAAAAACAGACCGGTTTTGGCTCAATAAATCCTCAGCCTTCTTCAGTGTTTAAAATAAAGTGAGAAAAGCAGTCCTTATTTATAATGAACATACAGACTGATGTTAAAACATGATTGGTTCCTACAAATGTTCATTCATTCCAGGTGCAAATAACCCCCCCAACTTAATTATCCATTTCTTTTCTTTTGAATGCAAAAGGCTATACCATCCAGCTTTATTAGCCCTATTTCCCATGATTTTGTCAATAACTGTAAATCTAAATGTAGCATTAGGATGTTTAATGGTGTGTTTATATAGTGCATTACTGGGTTTTTTGTTTCTAATACTACTAAAGTGTTCTGAAATACGGATCCTGAGGGGTCTGGACGTCTGCTCAATATAAAAAGCATGGCAAATACAGGTGACCAAATAAATCAGTCAATCTATCTCACAACTGGCAAAGAACTGAAACTGAAAACCATTGCCTGTGTTGCTACTAGAAAACTCCTTAGCTTTATTCAAAGCTTTACAGTGGGTACAGTGGCCGCAAGGTACACAACCTGAATGTAAGTCCCCAACCATGGTCCATTGTCCAGAAACCACAGTAGTTTGGTTGATGTGTTTGCAATGCCTCAATTGGGACGCTATGTTTCTCCCCCTGTGAAATGAAAACAAACACCTATCTTGCAAAATGGTGGAAAAATAGTCATCTGCCCTCAGAATTTTCCAGTGTCTCTGGACAATATTAAGTAGAATTTGTGTGTTCCTGCCGTAAGTAGTGACCAAACGGATCACAGATTGTTGTTTGGTCCCTTGTTCCTTATATTTTAGTGTATCTGACCTGTCTAGTGAAGAAATCGTGTTGCTAGCACTCAGGACATAACCCATTTGGTATCTTCTGTCCCTAAATCTGTCAATAAGGTCATCCCTATATTGTACATAACTATCGGGCTTGGAAAAAATACGTTTCATTTTAAAAAATTGAGACTTGGGTATGTTTCTGCAGATGTGAGGTGGATGAAAGCTGGAGGCATGGAGAAGGGAATTATATTGGGGGTATTTCCTGTATACCTGTGTATCTAGGGTGTGATCCATATTCCTAGTAATTAGTACATCCACAAAAATGATCCTGCAAGAATGGTAGCTGACCATGAATTGAATACTCCATTTGTTTTCATTGAGATAATCTACAAATTCCTTCAGGTAATCTTCATCCGATCTCCACACCATCCAGCAATCATCCAAATACCTCCTCCAAATGTCAATTTCAGTTATGTAAATGTTGTGGGAATTGTCATAAATAATTAACTCCTTGACATAAGCCATGAATAATTCTGCGTAAATGGGGGCAAAAGAAGCCCCCATGGCTGTCTCCTTAGTTTGCCAAAAGTATTGGTCATGATAAAAAAAGACATTCTTAGTTAGTATGTGTTCAGCAAGCCTGATAATTAAAGTATTTATACCTGGAGGATAGAGATCTGACTTGTTCAACCAGTATTCTAGGGCATCCAAGCCCACCCAGTGTGGTATGTTTGTATATAATGCTGACACATCTAGGGTACAGAGTAACCAGCCAGGTTCCAATTGTGTATCACCTATAATCTGGATAAACTCAGTGGTGTCACGAAGTCTGAAACATACCCAGTTAAGTAAGGGTTGTAACTTCAAAGTTAAATATTGAGATAGGGGTTTGGTGACAGAGCCCCTGCCTGAGACAATAGGTCCACCTGGTGGGTGATGAAGATCTTTATGTATCTTAGGGAAGAAGTAAATATATTGATTTGTTGGATCTGGGACCATTATTTGTTGTAAATCAGATTCTGAGATAATGCACTCCTCCCTAGCCAGGTCCAAAAATTGATTAATTTCCTTCTTAAATTTGTAAGTAGGATCAAGTGGCATCTTCATAAAGTATCATCCATCACCCAATTGTCTCATAGCCTCCTCGTTATATTGTTCTCAGTTCATGACAGCCACTGCTCCTCCCTTTGTCTGCTGATAATATAACCAAGTCTTTATGGTCCACCAGTTCTTGTAAATCTATTTGTTCAGTCTTTGAGAAATTATTTGCTTTACATATATAGTCCCTAGAACTATAATGTAGATCTTTCAAAAAGGCAGTCTGGAACATAAGTATATTGGAATGCATCGGCGGGATACACTTAGATTTATGATACCTGAACCTGTCTTCACCTGTCTGATTATCTGAATTCCTGTAAAACATTCTTAAATTCAGTAATCTACAAAAAAAGCTGTAACATCATGAGCTAGCCAATCTTCAGGAACAAAAAAACAGGAATGAAATTCAATCCCTTGTTAAGAATCTTTATTTGTACCTCAGACAATGAACATTAGAAATATTCAAGACAATAATCAGCTGAATTAATGTATGGGGCCTAGTCCATTACACAATAGGGCTTCTATACCACATTACCATAGCACAGTACCATAGCACCATAATGGGCAACTGTTATGAGTATGTTTTATTAACGCTTCTTATCGCTACCAGTAGGTTCAACAACTGGGTGGTTCGACTACACATTTAGAGGGATTATGAGCTGATACTTTTGGACCAGATTTAGTTTTTTGAGACATGCATGTTTGGCATTTTAGTGTGTTGATTTCTTCAGGTATTAATATTTATAAGAGGACTCACCGGGTCCTTCCAATATTACCCACTATCTTTTTTGGCTTATCCTGACACCAATGGGGCACATTTGTTTACTGCATATGAACTATCTATGTTTATTGTCTATTGCCATTCAAATATATAGTCATTCCTAGTGTCTATTCATGTAGATTAGGGTTGAGTCTAGTCAATATTATGAGTTTATATTGGACTATTGGATGTCTGTACTAGCTAGGGGATTTTTTGCCTAAGAATTAGGCACTTAGCTTCAGGTGTTTTCCTGAATCCCACCTTCCATAGAAGGAGTTTGATTTGGATCCAAAGGAAGAAATTGAGTTGGTTCATGTTTGCAGTTAGTGTGTTTTTTTACTTTACAGTTTTTGGTGATCTGGGCATTCTCGAGTGGTTGCCTTTGAGCCTGAATTAATATTGTTTGGGTACCAATCAATTTTGTCTTGGGTGTGAGCCCAATTTATTGATATCATACCAATCAGATTCCTTTCTTTAACATATCAGAAACCATTAATTTATACCAGAGACATAGCATTGCTCCAGACCTATTGGATATATTTCCTGTTCTGAGGATTTGTGAGGGAAGCAAGTGCTACTATCATCCCTTTATTTGTGAATGGTGGTCCATTTACAGGACTAATAATTATACAACCAATTTTTTATACTTTGGTTCTCCTTTGGCTATGGCTTTTGGTGACAAAGGGATGTACATTGCTCACTATATGTGGTTTCCAATAACAGTGTTGAGGGCCACTGAGCAAGGGCTATTATTGTTCCAATTTTTTACATCATCATCTGGGTCTACCAGTTTATATGGTCGACACAAACCTTTTTTTTATTTGCTATTGGTCTACCTCATGGAATTCAGTTTGGGACCATTCCTAATTGGGCTACACCTAGGACAAACTGCTTTTGGCTAAATACTGTGTATTTTTCTTTTATATGGGTCGGTCAAGTTAAGACCACACCAGAAGGCACATATTTCACATTTTATATTTATATGCAATTCTGTATACTATTTGCAAACATAAATATGGAACTAATCAAATCTTTAAAGGCTTGTCTGCGATAAAAATGATTTGGGTATTTTTGGTTTGGGCTCAGATGCCCATGCAACTCAGGGATCCCTCCCCATTACACCAGAAGCCACCTGTGAAGCTCATTTTCAAAGCCTAACTAAATATATCAGATCTTTAAGAACCAACGTTTGGCACACCAATCTCTTTAAAGCATATTTAGCTAAGAATATGGCCCCTTGGGGTTTGAGAGTTCACCTCCAAACGTTGGTGGCTAGAATTGATGGGGAACACACAGAACAATGGGTGTTAGCACAACAACAAGCATCCATGGGCTTTGTTAAAGTATTATTAGAATATTATGATAGGGTCATTGAATCTGACATGGTTGAAATAACTGTGTTATGAGAAAGCATTAAAACATTTGAGGGTTTACCAGCTTTTCAAGCCTGTCTCCAGAAATTAAGTAAGGATTTGGACAATCTTGAACAATATTTGAAAGCCAAAAAGATTAGGAAATTTCAAACAGATCTGGCAGATTACGAGAAGGGGATTCAATTCTCGGGTAATAATAAACAGGTCAGGATCAATGAGCCTACTAGAAAAGCAGGCAAATGGAAGAGACCCAGGTCTATCTCAAAAAGAACAAATTCTAGTTCTAATTATGAGACCTCAGGGGATGAGTCATCATTCATAACTGATCTCAATACACAGCACCCCGGGGACTCACCAGTATCCAAAAAAATCAACCCCTTTAGACAAAGGCAGGTTGGGGGGGTTGGAAACACAACACAAATAGGAAACATGGGCAGTTTATTGGAACTAATGACTCAGAAATAGCAACTCAAAATAATGCCTTGAATATTTCTAATGTAACCTTGTCTGATGTACAAAGAAAGATTCTTCACAAGGGATTTAATTTCATTCCTGTTTTTTTTTTTGTTCCTGAAGATCGGCTAGCTCAGGATGTTACAGCTTTTTCTAGATTACTGAATTTAAGAATGTTTTACAAGGATTCAGATAATCAGACAAGTTAAGACAGGTTCAGGTATCATAAATCTATGTTTATCCCCCCGATGCATTCCAATGTACTTATGTTCCAGACTGCAGTTTTGAAAGATCTACATTATAGTTCTAGGGACTATATATGTAAAGTAAATAATCTCTCAAAGATCGAACAAACAGCTTTACAAGAACTGGTGGACCATAGAGGCTTGGTTATATTATCAACAGACAAAGGGAGGAGCAGTGGTTGTCATGAACTGGGAACAATATAACAAGGAGGCTATGAGACAATTGGGTGATGGACAATACTATATGAAGATGACCCTTGATCCTACTTACAAATTTAAGAAGGAAATTGATCAATTTTTGGCCCTGGCTAGGGAGGAGGGTATTATCTCAGACTCTGATTTACAACAACTAATGGTCCCAGATCCAACAAATCAGTATATTTACTTCCTCCCTAAGATACATAAAGATCTTCATCACCCACCAGGTAGACCTATTGTCTCGGGCAGGGGCTCTATCATTGAACCTCTATCACAATATTTAACTTCGAAGTTACAACTCTTACTTAAGTGGGTACATTCCAGACTTCATGACACCACTGAGTTTTTCCAGATCATAGGTGATACACAATTGGAACCTGTCTGGTTACTCTGTACCCTAGATTTGTCAGCATTATATACAAACATACCACGTTGAGCGGGCTTGGATTTCCTAGAATACTGGTTGAACAAGTCAGATCTCTATCCTCCAGGTATAAATACTTTAATTATCAGGCTTGCTGAACACATACTAAGAATGTCTTTTTTTATCATGACCAATGCAAACTAATGGGACGGCCATGGGGGTTTCTTTTGCCCCCATTTACTCAGATTTATTCATTGCTTATGTCAAGGAGTTCATTATTTATGACAATTCCCACAACATTTACATAACTGAAATTGACTTTTGGAGGAGGTATTTGGATGATTGCTGGATGATGTGGAGATCTGATGAGGCTTACCTGAAGGAATTTGTAGATTATCTCAATGACAGCAAATGAGGTATTCAATTCATGGTCAGCTACCATTCTTGCAGGATAATTTTTCTGGATGTACTAATTACTAAGAATATGGATCACACCCTAGATACACAAGTATACAGGAAATACTCCCAATATTATTCCCTTCTCCTTGCCTCCAGCTTTCATCCACCTCACATCTGCAGAAACATACCCAACTCCCATTTTTTTTAGAATGAAATGTATTTGTTCCAAGCCCGATAGTTATGTACAATTTAGGGGTGACCTTATTGACAGATTTAGGGACAGAGGATAGCAAATGGGTTATGTCCTGAGTGCTAGCAACATGTTTTTTTCACTAGACAGGTCAGATACACTAAAATATAAGGAACAAGGGACCAAACAACAATCTGTGATCCATCTGGTCACTACTTATGGCAGGAACACGCAAATGGGAAATAGGAAATTCACCCTAGGGGTCACCTCTGTGGCTCTGCTCGACAGTGGCACACGAAAATAATTTTCTTGGGTGGCAAAAGCCAGGGTATTTTTTTGGCTGGGCTTGTATAGGCCCCAGGGCCGATAGCCTAGTACCTACCTATGAAACTATGAACCTATGAACTCTGCTTAATATTGTCCAGAGACACTGGAACATTCTAAGGGCAGATGACTATTTTTTCACCATTTTGCAAGATAGCTGTTTGTTGTCATTTCACAGGGGAAGAAACATAGGGTCCCAAATGAGCCATTATAAACACATCAATCAAACTACTGGGGTTTCTGGACAATGGACCATGGCTGGGGACTTACTTTCAGGTCCTGTACCTTGCGGCCACTGTACCCACTGTAAAGCTTTGAATAAAACTAAGGAGTTTTCTAGTAGCAACACAGGCAATGTTTTTCAGATTCAGTTCTACGCCAGTTGTGGGACAGATTGGCTGATTTATTTGGTCACCTGTAGTTGCCATGCTTTTTATGTTGGACAGGATCCATATTTCAGAACACTTTAGTAGTATTAGAAACAAAAAAAACAGTAACGCACTATATAAACACACCATTAAACATCCTAATGCTACATTTAGATTTACAGTTATTGACAAAATCATGGGAAATAGGGCTAATGAAGCAGGATGGCATAGCTGTTTGGATTCTAAAGAAAAGAAATGGATATTTAAGTTGGGGGCTTTATTTGCACCTAGAATGAATGAACATTTGTAGGAACCAATCATGTTTTAACATCAATCTGTATGTTCATTATAAATAAGGACTACTGTTCTCACTTTATTTTAAACACTGAAGAAGGCTGAGGATTTATTGAGCCGAAACCCTTCTGTTTTTTATGCTTTAAGACAAGCTAATAAAATTACGTGGCTTGCCCTGATCTGCTGGCTTTGTTTGATTTTTGTATTTTAAGTCATTTTGAACATTTTGTATTGATGGAATTCACTTTCAATAATGATGACTGTACCACCAAAGTAGCTTTTGGGTCTGATAAGCCCATTCGTGACTCTTTAAAGCACCTTTTATTATTAATTAGTAAAACATTATTTAAGATAAAAGCCTTGCAAGTGGATATTGCTTAGCTCAATAAATGTATTGAGTTGCAGGTTGTACCTAATGACTTGCATTTTTTTTAAATGCTCTTGGGGTTAGAGGTTGATTAAGAAGTTAATGAATTTTCTTTGTTTTTTGACAAATGTGATTTTGAGTTTATGGAACTATTGATTAAGCACAACAACATGAAAACCAGTATATTATTGAATGAAGCAGAGAAAACTGATGGTGATATTAAGGGGTGATTTATTGTTTACACAATGGGAAACATTTATACCAAGCAATTTGATGTAGTAAGTTAAAAATGTATGAAATTGCATGAAAATAAGAGTAAGAAGATAGGGAGTGATATTAACAAATGTAAGGACAAGCAAGTTTACTCTTGGAATAAATGTGAGTAGTAATTTAAAGTATGATGATGCGAATACAGTACAGAGACCTTCAGGGATCAGGAATCAAGAGCAGGTGAGATATACAAATTACTCAAATTTTCACGGGTAGAATCAGAAGAGGTACAATTATTGGGAGAAGTATCCAATGGACTCAGGTCAGGGGGATCAATATCAAGATTATCAACATTATCAGAGAAGGCAAAGGGACCCAAATAAAACAAAATTTGGTGACAATAACTGATAAGTATGTGTATTCATATATATAATTATACTAGTCATAATGTTGAAGTGGAACATTTCTCATTGTTTATTAAGGAAATTAAGTTTATCCCTACTAAGATATTTGACTTAGTTGATACTTTAACTGAGACAAAATTATAATTTAGGAAATTAAATTTAGAGCTATATTTTAACAAGGGGGACCCTTCTGCTGGGCAGAGTTGAGACAATCAGTTAAGAAGGGAAAGTATTTTCAATCCCCTCCTTACATCATGTTTTATCAGTGGTTGAGGATGCTATTTGAGGACCTTTATCATTTACAGGTCTAGCCTAAGTATAATAAGTTATTCAAATTTAATTTCAGTCAGGCTGAATATGAACTCCTTGAAAAATTGTGTACGGATAAGTGCAGGAATAGCTCTATTATATGATAGTATGGATTATTACCAATCTATGTTGAGTATATCGTTTGACACTGATACTTATTCCCCAATATCCCTTAATGAAAGTAATATTACCTATCGACATGTTGATTCATATATCGAGGAATATTTTATTCATGGAAGGATAGCTAGGTATATTTATGGATTCTTGAGGGTGGAAAAACCTATTATGGCCACCATCGTTGGGATCCCAAAAATACTCAAATGGGTTGAAAATACCCCATTTGTCCATGTGTTTCAGGGAGTGGATCCAAAATGTTTCCTTTTTGGGTAGTTACAGATGGATGACTTAAACCAATTTATTCAAAGGTGGGCCACCTACTTATGGACTCTTGCAATTTTTTTGTGTCTTTTAAAAGCAGATATTTGGGATAAGGAGTTCATATTTTTGATGGTGGATGTAGTTGATTTATATACGTTTATTCCCAACGATCAAAGTTTAGAAATGTTTCATAATAGCATTATTCGGTATTCTGGTTTTAATAATGATAGAGTCAACTTTATTGAATTCATGAGTCTGATTTTAGATAAGTTTATATTTTATGAATGGGAATATTATAAATAAGTGAGGGGTGTGTCTATGGGTGCATCTTGTGCCCCCATCTTTGCAAATTTGGTTTTATTGGATTGGGAGAAGTATTTTTAATTCCCCTTATAGGGAAAGTATTCATCTCTATCTAAGGTTTTTGGATGACATATTTATATTGTGGAGGGGCACTAAGCATGATATGGATTGTTTCATTGATTATTTACATCAGACCACACCTTTTTTTAAATTTACTTATGATAGTAGCTCAGACAGTATTAGTTTTTTGGATACCTTCCTTAGACATTGTGGGAATGGTTTTAGGTCCGACATATATAGAAAACCTATATTCAGTAATTCCTATTTAGAGTTTAGTAGTTGCCATTATCTAAAACAGAAAAAAAGTATTGTCAAAGGACAGATGATAAGAACTGCTAGAATTACATCTATGTATGAGGATGCATGCAGGGAGATGGAATGTATAGGCAATATGTTTTTGGAAAGGGGTTACCCAAATTCCCTTATATAGGAAATGAAGGAACTAGTAAATTCACAATGGGGGTACCGTTAAAAACCCCTTTTGGGTTTTCCTCTCAATTCCCAAAAAGATGTGGGTGAGGAAGGTAAATATGACAGGGCTGTTATTTTACAGTATGATACACACTTATGTAAGGTGAAATAATTTTTTAACAATCAATGGAATATGTTGAGCATGAACCCCAACATTTATGAGATTTTAAGCTCAAGTCCCACATTTGTATATAGAGCAGGGCTTAATTTTAAGGCCAGGTTTGAAAGACCAACTAATATCAAATCTGTAAATGTAGGTAAAGGTAAGAAGACTAGTAAATGTGGGTCTTGTAAGCAATGTTCTTACATACTGGATGTGGAAGCAATAACCCTAGATAATGTGATCAAAAGTAAGATATTTTTTAAGGGTGGCAATTGTTTGACAAAAAGGGTGGCCTGTTTGGTCAATTGCTTAGATTATCTGACATTTTATGTTGGTAAAACTGATAGGGCTTTAAGATGTCAGATTTATGAACATCTATATGATATTAATAAAAAAACGTAAACTAATGCGTTGTATAGACACTTGAGTGTAAGCCCCATTTGTTCTACTTTTCATTTTGCCATCCTGGATCAGTTCAACATTAACCCTAGGGAAGGTGATGTAAAATTGTTGTTAGAAGAAAAGGAGACTAAATGGCAATTAAAGTTAAATGCATCCAGGATACCAGGGATTAATGATCACATTTCTGTTTTACCAGTTTAGAATCATAAGTCCCAAATGGTTAAATAAATGTATTAATTTCTTTTGATGTTTTCAAAAAATATATATTTTTTCTTTTAACAGGTTCTTAGTATGTGTTAGACAGATTTTACAATACGTTGGCTTTAGAGGTAATTCTGTTTTAATATATTTGCATTGTTGATTATTTTATTATTTATAGTAACAATTAATTGTTTAATATGGATGACTACAAAAGCATGAGAGAATGTTTGTGCATTGTTCTGGTAAAGGTCACTTTTTCTGTGGACGAAAGAGCTAAATAAATGTTTTCTTTAATATTAGCAGTCTGTTTTTACCAGCTTGCAATGGTACTTTTTGTATTTTTGCATGGTTTTGGTCATTAACATGCCACTGTATTGTGTAAACCTATCAAATGGCCATGATTGTTCGTGATTTCTAGTCCAGGTTTAACCCCTCCAAAAAGTGGTTACTTTTGGGAAGTGGTGGTGATTTCCACCTATAGAATACTGACAATGTTTACAGTCACAAATGTCTGTTCCTAAATAACATGTATAGTAACTTACTCCTGCATATTCTGTCAATGACACAGGTTAATAGTAATATTGTAAGTGTCCATGACTGTGCCTGTTTCTGTCTACATTTGTACAGGACTTTGTTGCTATGTGTCCCTGATTGGTGGAAAGTTATGGTGGCATGTCATTCATATTCAAGCAAATCATTTTGCAGATATTCAGAGTATGCACATACCCCTAATTCATATACCATCCTTGTTATATGTCCTCTCTAGTGAGCCTGTCACTGATCTTTACATTACAGTCATTCACCTCCACTGAGATGCAATCTTGTGTGATCATCACGTATCTAGCATTGAGTGTTCATATCATAATATACTTGCTCAAGAGGTGTTAGCAGTACTTCCTGACCTAGCTACATATGTGTTTAATGCTAGCTACTGACTTCTGCTGGAAGTGTACATAAATGTACATATCCTATTTTGTGGAAGTTAAAATACTTACCATGCCCTTTTCCTCATTTTTCATTCTTATCATTCACATCTGAGGCCACTTTCATCAGCACACTTTTTCTGCTCAGGGTACGTTTCCTTGCATATGACCTTCCTGTTTAACCCACCACCTTCTCATTTATTTAATTCTTAAAGTTTTTTTTTTTTTAAGCATACATTGCATTGAGTACACTTTACTGTGTTATTACTGCTGGCATTGCAGTATTTTTACTCCTAGTGATCATTGTGGCTGTCTGGGTAATCTCACCTACCAAGTATGCTGATAAGCAAACTTTAATGCATCTTATTCCTGTACTTGCGCTGCTCTGCATGGTTTCCTGCAGGAGACACTGTTGCTGGCCATGAAACCATTCTTGTATATGTGTAACTGGACTGAGCAGCATGAATATGCGATTAGCATTGCTGGTCATTGCACTAACATGTAAACTAAGTGTAAGCCTTGTGCAAAGCCTACATGGGGTTTGTTGAATCCTTGGGATACAGTATAATTGATGCATGCAATGATATCTGCTGGCTATGGTATGTGGTGCATTGTCTGCTGTCAGTGATCATCTGACATTCTCTCTAACCTTTTTTTTATATAAAAGTT
Organism: Protopterus annectens; assembly: GCF_019279795.1. NCBI lineage: Eukaryota > Metazoa > Chordata > Ceratodontiformes > Protopteridae > Protopterus > Protopterus annectens. The sequence continues at coordinate 815,388,164 of NC_056735.1, read as the reverse complement.
ATTAATATTATTGTTAGTTAAATTTCAAGTCAGAGTACTCACTGACTCCTGTTCACTGATGTTATAAGATCATGTAAATAATAACATTTTTCTCTGTTTTGAAGAATAAATTCTGCTGCAGTTCTTTACTTATCAGCATACTGAATGTCCTCACCATTTGAATATTTCATGAGTTAATGAATTGCAACTGAATGAAAATGTATTATACTGTTTTTTTATGTTATGCCATTTATTGTCAAATTTTGTTTGCTGCAGTACTGCACATCAGATTATTTTTCTGTTGTCATACACAATGACTTGTGACTTCAGTGACGTATTAAAATATCACTGTGCAGTGGAAGTATGGCAAGATATTCATTTTAATGTTGAATTCTGTCATTATATTTCTCCTGAAAAATTGCGTGTATTGATTTTTTTTATGTTGTAAATAATTGCCACATGTTACAATGGTAATGCATACAGCATTGTTTTTTCTCACATCTCCTTGATGGTTTATTTACTATGTTTAAAGGGTAGAACTGCATATATTTGCAAATATGTTTTTTTATTTTTCATTATCTTATTCCTCTTCAAGTTAAACATTCTGCTGTGTTTTTGAATGTGAAAGTGTAAAGTTACGGAATTGTCAGAAACATGATTCACAGTCTTTCAACATCAAACGAGTCATACCCATCTCCTAAAGATAGCTTAGGTGATGGTGCAAGTGATTTTGAAGAAGGGCTACCATGAGAACTGTAAGGAGAGTTGGTCAGATGTCATGACCTATTTGATACAGGTGATCTTGCAGTCACTTATCTGACAGTGCTGCATGGCCATGGCCTGGAATGGGAGGTTCTGCTAGGTGTACAGTAGTGTTTATGTTACTCGCATGAAATTGTTCACCTAGACTACATACAGTACTTTCTAGTGAAGCAATTCTATACTCATACTATCTCCCTCCATGCGTAGGGACAGTAAGCTGTCTTTTTCCCCTCGCAAGACTGACTCCAGCTTGACTCTGGTTTGTCCTAACTAGTGTAGGAATGGAAGCAGTCACTAATGATTAGTTTCCCACCCTACTAAACATCAGTGTTATCATGACTGTATCCCTACTCTGTGCCATTTCCCCGTGGAGCTGGAAATCCTCACACATACCCTGGATGGGCTCTGATCATTTCTAGCAGACTCTCTATGGCAATGCTTTGAGACTAAATGATGTTAAAGTACACTTCCTGTTGGGCAGATGATACTTTACATGTTTCCAGAGGTAGCTGTAACAAATTTTTGTAGCTGACTCCTCTTTATAAAGGTGTCTGTGTGGCATCTTTATACCTCTGAATGTCTGCCATAATCCTGAAACTGTTTCTTTGACTTTGAAGACATTTTTGTTGAGATGCATGGTTGTTTCTGCTTTACAGGGGTGAGTGTAATGCCATCATGTATGTGACTTTGTGATCCTCTTCCACTAGCTGCAGAGTTACTGGCATGTTGTTGGGTCTATTATCCTGCCATTAAACTTGCGGACTGCCTACCACTTTCTTCAGGTTCCCTTAGGAATATAATTATGTTATCATTATCATCATCAACAGCACCCATTCTACTCTTAATATCATCCAAATTTATTGGTATAGTAGAACTGTGTGTTTGTGATGTTGACCCTGTAACAAATGACTTGAAATCTTTACTAATAATGAAATAGCATACATTGCTGTATGATTATAAATTGGTGAGTGGGACACTCACCATGCACACTGCCTACATTGCCATTCTGTGCTGATGTAAAAGGTTCACCTATTAATTATTAATTGCCACATGTTTAATGTGACCATTCATTCTCAGCATTCAATTCTCTATATAAATATATGTTACTGTTTTAAACCAACCTTAAGGAGCATACAAGTGTTGCTGCTGCACAATTGGTATTGCACAGTGTCCACTCCAACTCTGATTATTTCAGTGCCACCATCTTCTGTGTCATAGTCATCCCCACAGGTGGCTAGTAGGTATTCTTCATTTGGTGTTAACTGTATAATTGTCAGAGCCCCCACCTACCCTCTTAGTAGTACGGGAAACTGCATTCTGCCTTTACTTGCTTCTATTACATCCTACTGTATCATTTGCCCTTATAATGCAATATGCTACTGCCCGATTTCTGCCACTGACTGCATTAATGTCAAGAAATACTTGATTCCAAGGCATTGACCCTCTTGGCTTGTTTGGGACCCCCTTTACTAAATAGAAGTTTCTCACATATCCTAAGGGCTGTTATGAAGATGCAATTTTCCTCAAAGTTATTCTTCCTGTCTGCTTTGATCCCATATTTTCCATTATTACTCTATGTTAAAAAAGGTTCATAGTCACACAGTGAAACATTTTTGATGTAATCAGCTTTCAATCTTTAAAACAGAGGAAAATTGTGTTGCCTTCCATATAAAAAAATGTTAACACAATCCATGTTATTATTATATATGGACATCTTAGTGTAACCAAGTAAAATTGCAATGTAATACCTGTAGTACATTCAGGTCATTAAAGAAATTGTTTTTTATGACAAAATGTATCTGTCCCCTACCCTCTACCATTGTCATGTATTCATAATACTGACATTACTTATTCAGTGCTGTCACTCAAAAATCTCCCAGTAAAGACACCTGCATGTTCATGTCCTTACCAGTGAAGAATGCCATAATTAAATTATGGCATTTCTGCCATATATACACAGTCATTAATAAAGCCAAAGTAATGATTAATTTTGGCAACCATAAATCTTTTCCACTGTTTCTGTATTGAAATCCTCCTTCTACATTACAGTAATTAGAGCAAATGCATTGCCATCATAATATGCAGATCATATATGTAAAAGTAGCATTTCTTAACATTAACTATTTTCCCTTATTTTTTAGTGTTTCTTTTTAAATTATAGTATTTTTTTTTAAATATTTGATTACTTTAAGAATTGGTGGTATCTTTAATATTTGCTGCCAGCTTCGAGTATTAGCAAAATAATATGGTGATTTTCAAATTCCCTATGTAAATTCAGGGCTATTTACACATTTATGCAAATGAGGTATTTTTAATTAATCTCTTTGAACAGTAGTAATACAGAAACATGTACAGTGACTTATGGGTGTACATCTCTTATGGACAATCATATAACTGGACCCAGACTGACATGAACATGCTGCAGACAGCTCTACAGAATGCAGCACTCCTCAGCAGTCCCAAGCTTGCCAAGGTAATGAGTGAATAACCTCAGACTAAACTAAATCAGAATATTGTTAAAAAAATTGAGTTATCTGGATGACAGTTTGCACCAATACCAAGTGTAATCCCGCCCCATCTATAGTCATCTGTCACATCGTATCACCTCAAATAATTCACAAGTTCATAAAACTTGTATATTACAGCTGTATCTGTATCTATATCTACATCTAATTTATATCTACATCTATATAAACAGTTTCTGTACTACAGGCAGCATGTAGTTTGGAATTCAGGTGTAATACTTCAAAAAATGCCCCTTATGGAATGATCAGTGGTAACAATTGTAAATGATGTGTTTAGCAATTATTCAATATATTTATTTTTTTCTCCAGCATGTAAGTGAAATGTGAGTGTTTTCCTTTAAGAAAAAAATCTGGCACAAAGCATTTTTGCTTAAACCAAACATGCTAGCAATATCAATAACTAGTCTAATGCCAATGTTAGTTAACTGGGTTTGGTTAAGGTGATGTCACACCCTATAGCGAGTGGTGCTGAACCTGTGAACTACAGCCCTACTTATACTTTCTTCATTCTGGTTCTGGCCATTTCCATCATGGCAAGAGATGTGAAAGCACGAAGCTGCTCTGTAAGCTGGTCTGACAAAGAGACCCTTATCATGCTGTATCTTCTCAATGATTCATATTGTGATAAGGTCAAGGTACGCACACATGTCAGTACTTGGAAAAAATGATATTTAGCAGGCAATGGGTGAACACCTGTCATCCCTGAAAGGTATCACCCACTCTAGCTAACATTGCTGTCACCATTATGATGCTTTGTAGAAGCATAAGGCTGACAACCTGGATGAGAAGGTTGATCAGGTTGCACAGGGAAGGCCAAAGTTTCATTGGGTCATTTTAAACAATAATATATATATATATATATATATATATATATATATATATATATATATATATATATATATATATAAAACAACTCTGCATAAGTAGATGTATTTGCTGAAAAGTATATACATCCTTTCATCCATCCATCCACATCTCCTTTTTCCCATTTTTGCACATGAGGTCAGGGTGTCACTTCAATAGTGACAATCTTCTAGAGCCAAGAAAAGTATGTGTAACTGCAAATATTACCTGTAATGCTATTATGAAAATGCATAGGAAATAATAAACGTGTATACACATAAATGCATTTTTGGAAAAATATATACGGGTATTGTCTTAGAATTTTATTAATAAATGCAAATGTGATATATGTTTACTAAAATAGTAATCTGCATATCTGTAAATCAATAACATAGTACATGTGTTGGATTAAAATAAGTAGTTGATCATGTATTTATAAAGACTGGAAAAAAAAAAACATTTGCAATTACACATTTCAATTAATTTATTACTGTTGCACAAACTGACTTACTATTTAGATTACAGGAAGACAGTTGGTGTAGGCCACAAAAATATTACCACAGCAGCTGTTTGTTCAAAGGTTTTGTAACTGCATATACAACATGGCAGAAGTTTCTGTCAGACACCACATCCTAGTCAGAGTGGAGACTGGGGGATGGGGGTTGAGGGGGTAGTAATGCCAAGTGAATGACCAGGACAAGCTTTACTGAGAAATATATACTTGTTTTATTTCTATATTACCTATCATATCAGACACATTTGTTTGAAAGGAAATGTAGGATTTGCAATATTTCTATGTTTCTGAATAAGGTCTTCCTGAACACAGTGTTCCATATACACCATAGTATTTTCAAAACAATATTCCTCCCACGTTGCATACATTTTTTACTTGCAAAACAGGGAATATTGGAACACTATAATACGAATTTATACATTTATGCATATTTAATAAATAGATAGATAGAGATATATATGCAAGTACTGCAGTGAATGCATTGACTGGAGTACTGGCACAGGCATCCCCTCATCCACTCTTGCTCACACACACACACACACACACACACACACACACACACACACACACACACACACACACACTTTCAGATTTGATTTATACACAAAGACACACCTGGGAAAGGTTGGCACAGGTCTACTATCTATGCTCCCTTATTCCCCAGACTATAAGGTAGTTACTACTGCCACCAGAACCCCTTATCAGCTACTTTAAGGCCCTGCCATTACCAAAGGGTGCCCAACCCTACTTTGTAATATTGCTATTATTCAAATGGTAGTTGTGACTAAGACTTGCAAGACTATTTAGGAGTGGCCTGTACAGTGTCACCAAATACATATGCAAGTACTCCAATAGCTTAAATATGACTTACAAATAGCCACAAAGACAGGAAATATTTTAAAACAACATTGCATGGCAGTCTCAAATAAATACAGAAAACATCTAAACTCTACTATATTCCTATCTGTATGTAAAATAAATTACTGTACCCTAGTTACTTACTATTAGCAAGGCAAGTGCAGATGGTGATGATGATGAGTGGCTGTTCTTGCTAGGTCCAAGACAGGATGCAAAATGCAAATTCTCTCTCTGAGAGAGTTCTTACATCAATATCAGATATTACTGCTGGGCGAGCTTGAATGACATCACTTTTGTCACCTGACTTTAGTTCCCAAGCTAAACCAGAAACTAACATCTCTGTGTTAAAAATACATTTCTCTCAGATGTGCAGCTGCTAGGAAGTCATAAATCAATAAAAGCACTTTTACATTTTAGACCTAGTAATTACTTCTCTGCAAGACAATAGAAAAACCTCTAGCTCTAGATATTGTATCTGCTTCACTGAAACTGATAGAACACAACTGTAAAACAATTTCAACTTATTTTCTTGAAGTTTTGTAAGTTAATCTTCTATTTTCCAGCAGGGTATACTGTGGTTACATTCTTGAAGCTCAGTACATAACATACAGTTCTGTATAAATCATATCAATATTCACAAATAACATAGAATTATTTACAAAATTCCAGATAGCTGGGCTGGCAGTGTCACATGCTCCTCCTAACTTTTTCTGGAATTCTTGAGCACAGATGTAGAAAGGCGTGGTGGCAACCCCCCCAATACACCCCAATCCCTCTCAGCTGTCTATGACTTTATAAAATGTTCCAGAATTTGTCTTATTCCTGCCCTGTCCTTGTAGCTCACAGACCATTAAAGTGAGTCAGTAACACCAGGCATTAGAGTTTTACAATTTGTATTATTCAGAAGATATACCCTATTGCAAGAACTTCTTTTTATTGCAGTGGACTAAGGTGCTGTTAACAAGATACTCCTTGAAGCAAGAGTATGAGTGTTGAGTCACTTTTCAACCATTACTAAGTGACATACAGTAATACTTAAAGTGTCCATGGTGTCTGGTTTTAGTATAGAAGATTAATATTCTGCTTTGCTGACTGCTGGTTTCCTGAGTCAATAATACAAGGTTCAAGAATTTTACCTGATCTTATGTTTTTTTAATTGGGAGTTAGGGTAATATTTAATGAATGTCTCTGGTGTCTAGGGTTACCTCTCATGCATCTTTTTCTTTCTTTTTTTTATTTTTTTTGGTGTGTGTGTGTGTGTGTGTGTGTGTGTGTGTGTGTGTGTGTGTGTGTGTGTGTGTGTGTGTGTGTGTGTGTGTGTGTGTGTGTGTGTGTGTGTGTGTGTGTGTGTGTGTGTGTGTGTGTGTGTGTGATATTTCATATTGTTAGTGTCTATTGCCCTCCCCCCACACAATTTCATGCTACAAAGCTGTTGTCCCATCAACTCAACTTTTAAATGACTTTACAGTAAGAAATAAAAATTATCTCTGATGTTTTGTGCTACAGCCCAACTATGCATTTTTATTGCTGCAAAACTGTTGCGCTATTAACTTTTTAAGTATGTGTAAGTAAAGTAATAATTAAAGAGCATCTCTGGTGTCTAGTATCTCCACAATATTGCATGATTTGCTGGCTAAATTAAGGGTGTTTACAGGTATGACCGCCCCCTTCTCACATATACAGGTACACTACTATCCTGTCTCTCCTCTAACTAACCCCCACTACTGCAACCTCCCAGATAAAGACACACACACACACACACACACACACACACACTTTGAGATTTGATTTATACATAAACACACACCTAGGAAAGGTTGAGACAGGTTTACTAGCTATGCTCCCTTATTCCCAGACTATAAGGTAGTTACCACTGTAACCAGAACCCCTTATCAGCTACTTTAAGGCCCTTACCAAAGGGTGCCCATTCCTACTTTGTAATATTGCTTTTATTTAAATGGTAGTTGTGACCAAGACTTGCACGACTATTTAGGAGTGGCCTGTACAGTGTCACCAAATACATATGCAAGTACTCCAGTAGCTTAAATATGACTCACAAATAGCCACAAAGACAGGAAATATTTTAAAACAACATTTCAGGGCACTCTCAAATAAATACAGAAAACATCTAAACTAAGCTCTACTATATTCCTAACTGTAAGTAAAAGAAATGACTGTACCCTACTTACTTGCTATTAGCAAGGCAGGTGCAGATGGTGATGATGATGAGTGGCTGTTCTTGCTAGGTCCAAGACAAGATACAAAATGCAAATTCTCTCTGTGAGAGAGTTCTTACATCAATATCAAATATTACTGCTGGGTTAGCTTGAATTACATCACTTTTGTCACCTGACTTTAGTTCCCAAGCTAAACCAGAAACTAACATCTCTGTGTTTAAAATACATATCGCTCAGATGTGCAGTTGCTAGGAAGTCATAAATCAATAAAAGCACTTTTACATTTTAGATCTAGTAATTACTTCTCTCCAAGAAAATAGAAAAACCTCTTGCTCTAGACATTGTGTCTGCTTCACTGTAACTGAGAGAACACAATTGTAAAACAATTTCAACTTATTTTCTTGAAGTTTTGTAAGTTAATCTTCTATGTTCCAGCAGGGTATGCTGTGGTTACATTCTTGAAGCTCAGTACATAACATACAGTTCTGTATAAATCATATCGATATTCACAAACATGCTCCTCCTAACTTTTTCTGGAATTCTTGAGCACAGATGTAGAAAGGCATGGTGGCAACCCCCCAATACACCCCAATCCCTCTCAACTGTCTATGACTTTATAGAATGTTCCAGATTGTGTCATTCCTGTCCTGTCCTTGTAGCTCACAGACCATTAAAGTGAGTCAGTAACACCAGTCATTAGAGTTTTACAATTTGTATTATTCAGAAGATATACCCTATTGCAAGAACTTATTTTTATTGCAGTGGACTAAGGTGCTGTTAACAAGATACTCCTTGAAGCAAGAGTATGAGTGTTGAGTCACTTTTCAACCATTACTAAGTAACATACAGTAATACTTAAAGTGTCCATGGTGTCTGCTTTTAGTATAGAAGATTAATACTCTGCTTAGCTGACTACTGGTTTCCTGAGTCAATAATACAGGGTTCAAGAATTTTATCTGATCTTATGTTTTTTTTAATTGGGAGTTAGGGTAATATTTAATGTATATCCCTGGTGTCTAAGGTTACCTCTCATGCATCTTTTTCTTTCTTTTTTATTTTATTTATTTTTTGGTGTGTGTATGTGTGTGTGTGTGTGTGTGTGTGTGTGTGTGTGTGTGTGTGTGTGAGATATTTCATATTGTTAGTGTCTATTGCCCTCCCCCCACACCTGTCATGCTACAAAACTGTTGTTCCATCAACTTTTAAATGACTTTACCGTAAGAAATAAAGATTATCTCTGATGTTTTGTGCTACAGCCCAACTATGCATTTCTATTGCTGCAAAACTGTTGCGCTATTAACTTTTTAAGTATGTGTAAGTAAAGTAATAATTAAATAGCATCTCTGGTGTCTAGTATCTCCACAATATTGCATGATTTGCTGGCTAAATTAAGGGCGTTTACAGGTATGACCGCCCCCTTCTCACATATACAGGTACACTACTATCCTATCTCTCCTCTAACTAACCTCCACTACTGCAAACTCACAGATAAAGACACACACACACACACACACACACACACACACACACACACACACACACACACACACACACACACGCACACACACACACACACGCACACACGCACACACACACACACACACACACACACACACACACACACACACACACACACACACACACACACACACACACACACACACACACACACACACACACATCCTCAACACTACCAGTCCTTTAAATACAGCAACAATTACCTCTAATGTAACTCGCCCATTGAAAGTAATTGGTGAACATGAGCATTTCACTGAGGTAAGTATCTCGCCATTCAAGCTAACTTATGTGGCTAAGTGATTCTCTCTATTACTCAATTGCATATATTATTTACCACAGGGATTTCTTGGAGAAGCCTATGGTTAATTAGCATAAGCAACTGCTTCAAAATGCGTCATTAGCATACAGCTCAGCCAAGGGGATGGCTCACTGCAGTAATGCTAAAGGCCATGTAGGATCATATAGGGACACCATGAATAGTAATAGCCTGTGATAGGTTTTACTGTTGATGGCAGCCCTTTTTGAATTCACTCCTTAGTGTGTCTATAAACATTCATTCAATTTTAAAATCTTCAAACAGATTTTAAAAAACTCATGTCCATGTAGCCTTGAAAATGCAGTCAGTGTATTATGATGTTTATTTTGCTATACAGAGTGTGTTTCCTTGTGTTGCTTGTTAATCATTATGCAAACGATATATAAGAATATTTAATATTTATCAAAATACATTTTTAAAATAACAATGAACAAAGACCACATGCATGAAGATATCTTTGCTAGCAATTCAGGTTTGAGCAGATAATGTTGAAAGATCTTTAACAACCTAAAACACACACATTTTTTCCAGTCCTTCAAAATTTGAAATGCATTCTGTATATTGAAATGTATTTTAAAATTAAAGTTATTACCAAAGTGATTTTTAATGTGAGATCATCAATGTGATTTTTTACAATATGGATGGACACCCCAGTGTAGTCTGAATCATTACATTATTGATTTTCTTGATAATTCTTACTAAGACTTCCATTACATTTACATGAATAACACTAGAATTATGAATGACTGCTTTTGTAAAAATGTTATAGAGTGACATTCATTAAGTGTTAGAATATCTAACACATTTATTAAATGTTTTTACTATTGCTTGCCAAATTTCTTTTGATTTTATGCCACATATCAAAGGATTTAATGTTGGTGGAATACTAATAGACAAGAATGAAAACAAGGCATGGATATATAAAGGCATTTTATCTTCAACAAGAGCTACAATTACAGAAATTGAACTTAAAAGATAAAAAGTGGCAATCACAAAAGCATGAGAGCTGCATGTGCTAAGCAACTTTTGCTGAGCTTCGCTTGATTTCACTTTTAATGCAGTTCTGACAATCTTGTAGTAGGACAGTCCAATTATTGCTGCATCAGGCAGTCCTCCTAAGACAAGTAATATGAGCAAGTAACTATCACTCATGACAGTATGAGCGGACGCTGCATTAATGACAGCAGGGTACTCACAATAAACATGATACACAATTGTTGTACTACAGTACGGTAACATCCTAGCAAGAATAGGTAAAGGCAGCATAGCACATAGACCTCTTGCTACTGCAATTAAGATTCCTTTAAATATAAATTCATTAGTTACTATGGATGAATAGCTTAAAGGTTTACACACAGCAATGTAGCGATCATAAGCCATTAAAACCATCACTGTTGATTCCAAGGCGCCAGTAAAGTAAATAAAAAACATCTGTGAAAGGCAGGCATTAAAATGTACAAAGTGAGACCCAAACCACAGTACTACAAATGCCTCAGGAAGCAAAATAATATCTGTGAGAAGATCGACTAATGATAATATGGAGATAAAGTAATACATGGGTTTTTGAAGATATTGCTCTCTTGCTATTACTAAGAGTACTACTAGATTACCAAAACATGCTGCTAAAAACATAATGGAGAAAGGAATAAGAAGCCAATGCTGTGCTTCATGAAGTCCAGGGAAGCCATTCAGAAAAAAATCCATATTCTTGTTCTGACTCTGATTGATAGCAGTCATGGGTGAACTTATACACTGAAACTGAAAGTTTTCAGCATCCAAAGCTCTGAAAAGTGAAATAAGTTCAGCATTAAACAGTAGAAACATTTACTTGCATATTTCAGCCTTGTTATTACAATTATTATTAGGTAATGCAGTAGAAATGCAGTAATGCAACTATGGTATAAGCAAATGACAGAAAAAAAGAAGAAAATGAATGATGATTAGAAGTGAAATAAGAAAAAAATGTTAACTGTAGCCAAGGAAAGAAACAAAATAAGTCCTTTTCAGTTATGAAGAAAAAAGTTTTCACTGTGTAGAAAAAAAATAAAAAAAAATAAACCATTTCAAGCCGTTTAAATAGTTTGAACCATATAGGCTGTATTTAAAGCAAGCACTCAGCTTGCAGAAAAGAAAGCTTTGATGTTTTGTTGTCTAATTGACAAAAATCAAATCATTTATAGCTTAGTTTGTGAATATAAACATGCATTAATGAAGATATCAATTGCTGTAAGGATATCCATTTGTGAACTGCATAACAACTAAATTAAATAAGTATAAAAGTTGAAGCATTTGCTAATTCCTATTAAGCATACTCTTAAACTGTTAAAAGTTCACATAGTCCTGGTAGTGTTAAAAAATTCAGATTTTTATGGTATTTATACCTTAAAGCCTAGTAGGCTTTCTGAGTCACATTCACATAATAATTAAAAAAAAGAAAATCTCTTACAATTATTATATGACAGAGAACATCACTACTAAGAAATAATAGCAATAATTTTGTGTGTGTGTGTGTGTGTGTGTGTGTGTGTGTGTGTGTGTGTGTGTGTGTGTGTGTGTGTGTGTGTGTGTGTGTGTGTGTATATATATATATATATATATATATATATATATATATATATATACACATATATTTGTATAGGTTCTATACTAAAAGCCCGAAATTAGTCTATGTACACTGACACATAAAGGTCGATGTACATAAACAGTGAAAAATGAAAACCGTGAAATTCAAAATGCCGAACTAGTTCCATCATCAAGAACGCACCACACAGGTACGTAAAAAATCACACTAAATAATTGCTTTAACATATTTTTGCAGGGGGGGGCAAGTCCCCCCCACACTCCACACCCCCCAACCCTAATATACCAACTCTGAGACCGCACTACAGTGGGGAAAAGAATATATTTCCTTATCCCAACCATCGCAATGCTGACCAGCAAAAATGTGGTGTTTTGAATTTCACGGATTTAGTGTTTCGTTGTTTATGTACATGAGCATTTGTCATTTTTGGGCTTTTGATATAGACCCATATATATTATATATATATATATATATATATATATATATATATATATATATATATATTATAAGTTTTATGATACAGGTTTCTTGTTGTACAAGCTACACATGTGGTATAAACCTTAATGCAACATTTTGTGACAAATAATTAAAATTCTTAAGAGAGCTGTAATTTTTTGCAGTTATATTTCCCCCTCCATGGATCATGATATACATGAGGCCTACTTGACCAAACTGGAGTCAATCCAAGTATTGCCAAACACTCTGATAATGGGGGATTTCAATTATCCCATCAACAACTGGGAAACCTACTCTAGCTCTACCTCACTCGTGCAAAAGTTCCTTGACTTTGTTAACTCAAATGTCCTGGAAGAATTATTGAAACCTCAAAAAGATGAACAAATATACTAGATTTGGTCCTCACTAACATAGCAAACAGATAGGGTTACCACCTGTCCCACTTTGCGAGGGAAAGTCCCCCTTTGGGCAGTTGTGTCATGCAAAAAAAAAATTTAAAAAAATGGCAAATATCCTGATATTTTAGGGCAAAAATATTTCCTAAGGTTTAGTTGCATAAAACAATTATTTTTATCTGAAACCCATAAATGTTATATGAAATAGCATAAGCAACTCAAATGCTACAAGAATAAGCTTTTATTCTGGCAAAAAGTGAAGTTCTGTCCTTTGTACTGGTCATGGGTATGTTTTGTCCTGCAAAATCTAACATTTCTACAAAAATTGTCCAACTTTGGGCATTTGAAAAGGTGGCAACCCTACAAACAGCTGCACCACTGCAACTGTCAGACCCTCATTAGTTAAATCTAACCACAAATCAGTTGCTTTCAAACTGACATTAACACCAGAACTCACAAAGGGTGAAGTAAGACTAAAAAACTTCACCGTGGCAAACAATACCCTCTTAGGGGAGGATATAAATGCATTTCAAGCCACAGCCATAGCTGGAGGTGGTAACTTAGAAAAAGCTTACACTAAAGCCCTGTAAAATTACTTGTACAAGTGTATAGACACAGATGTTCAAGAAAGAATCAAAGTCAGAGCCCCAAGTAAAAACAAGCTGCCATGGTGGACATCCATCATCATCAAACTTTACAACAAACACAAAAAGTTTCTGTCCAAGAAAACTGAGATGAGACCCAAACAACAGAAAAGCACCCTCCTCAACTTCAGCAGACAAATAGGACAGGATGTCAAATCCTCTAAGGGGAACTTTGAGTAAAACTGAGCAATCACAGCCAAGGATAACCATGAGGCCTTTTACAATTACGTAAGCAGCCTAAAAGGTAGAACCCAAGTATATTCCGAACTAGTGACTAATATTATTACACACACTCATCCTGCCAAGATATCAAATCTGCTGCCAGACAGATTTGGTGAAAATTTCACTCCCCTATCCCCTCCAAACTTGTCAGAAACCTTGCATCAAACCTCTCCCCCCTCTATAACCAAAGAGGAGGTCATTAAAGCCTTGTCTAAGGCAAAAATCACAGCCTCTATGGGACCAGACAACTGTCTTCTAAACAAACTAAAACATGAATAAGCATCATCAAGTACCTAATATATATATATATATATATATATATATATATATATATATATATATATATATATATTATAAGTTTTATGATACAGTTTTCTTGTTGTACAAGCTACACATGTGGTATAAACCTTAATGCAACATTTTGTGACAAATAATTAAAATTCTTAAGAGAGCTGTAATTTTTTGCAGTTATATTTCCCCCTCCATGGATCATGATATACATGAGGCCTACTTGACCAAACTGGAGTCAATCCAAGTATTGCTAAACACTCTGATAATGGGGGATTTCAATTATCCCATCAACAACTGGGAAACCTATTCTAGCTCTACCTCACTCGTGCAAAAGTTCCTTGACTTTGTTAACTCAAATGCCCTGGAAGAATTATTGAAACCTCAAAAAGATGAACAAACATACTAGATTTGGTCCTCACTAATATGACAAACAGATAGGGTTACCACCTGTCCCACTTTGCGAGGGACAGTCCCCCTTTGGGCAGTTGTGTCATGCAAAATAAATTTAAAAAAATGGCAAATATCCTGATATTTTAGGGCAAAAATATTTCCTAAGGTTTAGTTACATAAAACAATTATTTTTATCTGAAACCCATAAATGTTATATGAAATAGCATAAGCAACTCAAATGCTACAAGAATAAGCTTTTATTCTGGCAAAAGGTGAAGTTCTGTCCTTTGCACTGGACATGGGTATGTTTTGTCCTGCAAAATCTAACATTTCTACAAAAATTGTCCAACTTTGGGCATTTGAAAAGGTGGCAACCCTACAAACAGCTGCACCACTGCAACTGTCAGACCCTCATTAGTTAAATCTAACCACAAATCAGTTGCTTTCAAACTGACATTAACACCAGAACTCACAAAGGGTGAAGTAAGACTAAAAAACTTCACCGTGGCAAACAATACCCTCTTAGGGGAGGATATAAATGCATTTCAAGCCACAGCCATAGCTGGAGGTGGTAACTTAAATAAAGCTTACACTAAAGCCCTGTGCAATTACTTGTACAAGTGTATAGACACAGATGTTCAAGAAAGAATCAAAGTCAGAGCCCCAAGTAAAAACAAGCTGCCATGATGGACATCCATCATCATCAAACTTTACAACAAACACAAAAAGTTTCTGTCCAAGAAAACTGAGATGAGACCCCCAACAATGGAAAAGCACCCTCCTCAACTTCAGCAGACAAATAGGACAGGATGTCAAATCCTCTAAGGGGAACTTTGAGTAAAACTGAGCAATCACAGCCAAGGATAACCATGAGGCCTTTTACAATTACGTAAGCAGCCTAAAAGGTAGAACCCAAGTATATTCCGAACTAGTGACTAATATTATTCCACACACTCATCCTGCCAAGATATCAAATCTGCTGGCAGACAGATTTGGTGAACATTTCACTCCCCTATCCCCTCCAAACTTGTCAGAAACCTTGCATCAAACCCCTCCACCCTCTATAACCAAAGAGGAGGTCATTAAAGCCTTGTCTAAGGCAAAAATCACAGCCTCTATGGGACCAGACAGCATGCCAGACTGTCTTCTAAACAAACTAAAACATGAATAAGCATCTTTAAGTACCCTATTCAATCACAGCCTAATCACAGGCTATGTTCCTGCAGAACATAGAACAGCAACAGTTATTCCCATCCACAATGGTGGCTTAGTAACAGACCCAGGGAATTATAGACCCATAAGTTTCACCAGCCTCATCTGTAAGACCATAGAATGCATAATCACAGACCTCATAAATAAAGACATAGGCAACCTCCAAACCATGGATCTGACCTAATCCAGCTTTGTCAAGGCAAATCCTGCCTGTTAAACCTGGATGATTTCTTTGAAAATGTAACCAGGGCCATTGACGAGGGCAACTCTGTGCACACAGCATACCTTGACTTAGCCAAGGCCTTTGACACAATCCCACACTCAGGCATTACTGATAAACTTAAGCAAATGGAATGTAAACCCCTTTATTGTAAGATGGGTTGGCAACTGGCTCACAAACCAGTCGCACCCTATCAAAGTGGGTGACTCCACATCAAACAGCATGCCTGTCACCAGTGGGGTGCCACAAGGGTCAGTGCTGGGCCCCCTACTGTTTGCTATATACTTCTTAGAAGTTCAGGCCAAAACTAAGGGGCTGTGGTTGACAATATTTGCAGGCAACTGCAAACTGGGTGCAATTATCAAATATCCAAATGATGTCAGTACACTTCAGGAGGTCTTACACAGACCAACAACTGGTATCTTAGTCATGGTCTCAAACTAAATGCAAAGAAATGCATCATCGTTCCCTTCAGTAAAAACAATATCATTTCACACTATCAAATTAAAAACAATACCCTGTGTACCTACAAAGTGGTAAGGAATCGGGAATCACAATGCAACCTTAATTTTGACCACCATGTGTCTACTGTAGTAAGGAAAGCTTTCTGCATAGCATAGTTGATTAACAAAGGTATCAACTCTAGACTAAAGGAGGTTATAACCTCTCTATACTCATCACTAATCAGGCCCATAATTGAGTGTAACACCTCTTTTGGCATGTACCATACAAAGCACCTGAAGCAGTTGGAGAGACCTCAGAGGTGTCTAACAAAGAAGATCAAGTGATTCCAGCAAGTGCTTTACACAGACTGACTAAAGTCCCTTTCACTATACTGAGTAACATACAGACTTCTTAGGGGAGATTTATGCCTGGTTTACAGATCAATCTCTGACTCAAATCTAATGAACTTGCTGCACATACGTAAATCAAACAGGACTAAAGCTACCCATTCCAGAGACCTGAATATGGCCTGCAACGTGAAAAGGACATGCTGGAGGGACAGACTTGTCTCCCAGAGACTGCCACATCTTTGGAATAGGCTGCCAATTCATGCAAAGCAGAGCACCTCTATGACACTGTTCAAAAGGAACCTGGACGAGTGGATGGGGTACAGTAAATTCTTACCGGAGATAGTGCGCACAGCCCTCTTGGACATGGGCAGCCATTACTAAATACAGTTCTGGGTATTGACTAGATTATCTATGGTATTACATTGGGATGAAATGGCTAGGCTTGAAATGACTACCAGGTTGATAGTCTAGTAACCTCCTATGATCCTATGATCCTAATATTGCAGCCATTCCTGGGCATTTATTTTACTGTAGTTTAGAAAATTAGTTAAAGGCTATGATCTGTGTTAATTTCTTACCTTATGATTAGCTCATCAATCACTCTTGCTCAGTGATTTCCAAATTCTCAGTCTGATTAACTCCCACTAATGTGGTAGGTGTAACCAGTTTTACTGCCTTCCCACTCCGATTTCACAACCACCATCAAACCCACACATTTAAACTCTCCACACCTACTGGTCCCATAAAAACACAACCTCTTAAAGTGAAAAAGTTTTAATATAGACCAAACAACTATTATATCACTTTAAACAATTCAACCAAAAACACTGCCGTGCTTACAATCAACAAGCACTCATCTAATAATGTTCACCAAACACTACCAATATAACAACAACTCAACCTCAAGTTAAAACAACCCAACATCCTTTATTACTCCATGTTAAATATCTTCTTTATTTTCTTCAGTCTGTATTTTCAACCACTCTGTCACTCAGGCATGCAGCATTTCACTTTACTACTACTTTACTTCAACACTAGTTATACTTGAATATGCAAGCCTCACTCAAATTCCCCTCTCCCACATCTCTTCTGCTCAGAATAGAGATATTCAGTCACTATTTTCTCTGAGTTCCAGTATCACATCACTCTTTCACTAATGTACAGTTCATCAGTTTCTCTTCCTGAATCTAATTTACCCAACCACAGTGAGCCAATCATTACCTACACATACCAGAACCCCATAAATTTCAAACAAAAATCTAATGTCAAATTCTCTGTCCTCTGTACCTCTTAATGCAAAAAGCATCCACAACACACTCAAGAAAATCAGTGTCTTCTGTCATCAAAGTCCCCTGATCTACTGGCCATTACACAATTCTAGCATAAAAATGAAAACCACAACGTAAAACATTTTCTTCAACGATTATAACTACCAAATCAGTTCCCACCTCTATCTTTGTACTGGAGGTGATGCTTTGCTGCTTCACAGATTAACTCTTACCCTGTCTGTAGTAGCACAAGTCTCCCCCAGCAATCACCGTGAACCTAAGTGGATTCTTACTAAACACCCGAATAAGGGCTACTATCATCTCTGTGATACAGCAGCCTATCTACCTGTCCCTGCATCTCTGGCAAATTTCACAGGTCTATTGAATAACACCCTGGCTAAAATGCCCCCCAAAAAAAAAAAAAAAAATGCCTAATTATCCATGGGGACACCAGTTTTAATTCCATAGGCTCGCTGCATCCCGATATTTCAAAATCCTTCGTCAGCCCTGATCGCCTTCAAATTGTAAGTATACATAGCAGACCTAATTTTAAAACTAACCACCACTCACTTATTGACTTCATAACTCCCCTCACCCCAGTATCTCCAGTATCATAAATCACTCACCACCTTCAGAGACCACTGTCTTTTTACATTCCTCATATAAAATACCCCCAGAACTATCCCATACAGATCCAGAACTCCCCCAAAATTATTGCACTGAATGTCCATATTGCAAATATAGACTGCTCTCCAATTCTCTTACTCATGGATCCAAGCTCTTCTGCTACCTTATTCTCATTCCCACTAAATCCCATCTACAAGCATAACTTACAAATAACACCATGTTCTCTATCTGGAAATCATCCTTTGGTAATTCTGTACCAAATGATCACAAATCTCTACAGATTTCCAAATCTGTCTCATCTCAGTATGGTAACCAACTTACCACTTATTTTAACAAATGCTACTTATTTTCTCAGACTCAACATAACTTTTATGCAGGTAGAAGAATCATAACTGCTCTCCAGACACTAACTGATGACATCCTCATTGATGTGGACAAAGGCAGCCACACTGAGAAAGGTTAACCACTCTGTTCTATTATCCTGCTTACAAGACATTGGTGTAAGAGCTAAATCTACCCAATGGTTCAAAGTTTTTTTGACCAGCCAAAGTTTCACAGTTAAAACTGGACCTGCCTTACCAGATACAGTTTTCACTCTTTCAAGTGATCCTTGAAGATCCATTCTTGCACCATTTCTATTCTCCACTTTTATAAAAAAACTGCCTCTTGACTACATCACCTACAATTACTTTTTTCTGCTGATGTCATGGTTATCTATACATCCAACTCTTCCAAAACATCATCCAAAATTAACTTCATGGTGATCTTCTACAACTACACAATTGGAATTGTTAAAAAATACTCTTCGATCCTAAAAAAATGTTGTTTGGCACAAGGAAAAGTCTTACTAAAGCTACTGCCCCACTCCACATCAAATACATAAACAACCTAACAGAATACACCACATCATACAGATACCATGGCATCTAGAATGACAAGTTCCTTAACTTCCATAACAACATTCGGAAAATCAGATGTAGAATCAACCACTTCATGTTCTGGGCCCAAAATATATTTCTTTTAATCTCACAAACTGTAGGAGCAGGTTTAGGCAAAGGTTCCATGTTTGCAAAATTACAGCATGGCTTAACCCATTTACCACTGCCTTACAAAAAACAACAACAAAAAAAAAAAATAAACACTGTCACCTTATAATCTCTTTCTAGTTAAATCTGCCACTTCATTATCAACTCCTCTTACTGTGAGCAGCATTGCAACACCATAGACAAGGTAACTTGATTACCCATTCAAGGCAGGGTCAACCTCCTTCTTGGTTCACTTTTTTTTCAAACTTGTAAGCCAAGGCATATCACCTTCCCTAAGTATGAGATCCACCACACATTACAACTTAAGAACCAATCCACTAACAACCATACTGTCATAACTCTAGCCTTTAAAATTCATACCAGAGTTGACAACTTCTCTTTTCTTGCCTCTAAGCTGTGACAATCATTACCACCTGAAATCAGAGACTACAAATAGTTTAGACCTCATTTCAAAAAATGCCAAAATGAACAATTTAAGTTTACATTTCAGAACATAGGCCATGCCACCTAACTCTCCTGGTTGCTCTATTAAATTCATCACAGAAAACCTTGTCTGTTTAATATCCTAACATCTCCAGCATATAAACTAATACCCAGTGCTTCACCATATGCTCTATCCATCCCCTAACATATATCTAATACCGTACCAAAATCCAGTAGCAAAACCAAGGAATGCTCCAGTACACAAATTAGAAGAAAACTAAAAAGGAGTGTAACACCATAGACATAAAACTGGAACTTTAATACAACAAAAACAAGAACAGGATAAGCGCTTTCGGCATGTGCCTTCCTCAGATCCTGAAAACAATAGTTTAGAAGTTAAAAAAATGAACAGGGACAGAAATGCTTACGACACTGGTAATGCATATCCTAAGACATCCAGTGCACAAGTAGCAACTGCCCTTTATGTCAACACATTGCCTTCATGTTCGACCAGTGAGGGCACTGATACTAACATCTTGGACAGCCTAGACCCTGTGGACGTAGCTTCGAATGACTGTCCTGTAAGACGGAGCGAACAAATCCTTAATCAAAATTGCAACACTAATACATCTTCTGAACCACAAAATGGTAATGGTAGAAATAAAGTAAATCAAAATTTTCAGGAGGCCAGAAATACAGGCACAATCCTGAAAAAGTATTTTAATCGCAACCAAAATAATCAAAGGAACAAACAAAACAACAGGATCAGGAGATAGGTGAAGATGACACCATCACGGTTGACATACTGTTGAACTCAACAGGGAACTTTAACATTTTTAATTACTCTTCTATGAGAATTGACCCTGTACTTATTGATTTGTTAGCAAAGGGCAATACTTTTGTTTCCAGTGGACCTTCAAATTTAGTGCAACTTGTTTTTGATCTAAAGTTGTTTGTGAGAAAGTTCAATTTAATGACTCTCTTTGGTAACACTGTTACATCTAACCAGGATTTGTGAGTTCCAAGTACCTTTAATCCACCACATCAAACTTTGAGAATGTTTGAACAGGTGTGTAAGCTTGATTTTCAACACTTTTTAACAGATTCCAAAATGGGTGGCCCTGACATGAAAGCCAATATTTCCCCATATGAAAAAGAGATGTTGTATTTTTTAAGATCATCCCCTGTTAGAGTGGTAAAACCTGACAAAGGTGGTGGGTTAGCTATTTTCGATTATGTTGACTACAATAAAAGAATTCATTCTTTACTACTCAGCGAAGCTTCACTAAATGAAGTAAATATTGCATATAGCCGTATAAAAGGCTATTTTAATGATTTGTTTATTGAGTCAATGATAGATATTGACACTTTCAATTATATTTCGCTCCCCTGGCCCAAGACCCTAGTGTAATTTGGAATCCCTAAAGTCCATAAAGACCTAAATGACCCACCAATTAGATTGCTTATTGATGGAAGAGGTTCCATTACATACCCTAGTACTAAAGTGGTCGATACGATCTTAAAAAAGTACATTCTGTCAGAACCACAGGTTTGTAAAGACTCTTGGTCATTTTTGGAAAAAATTAACAGCTTAGGCTTTGACCGAGACCACAACTTTTTAACCATTGATGTAAGGGATCTTTATACATCGATCCCACACATGCAGGGCATTGAGAGGGTCAGTCTGATGCTGAAGTCAAAAAATGCTCCGACACACGAGATTTACACCATAGAAGTCTTGTTGAACATTATTCTTACCAACAATTATTTCTCGTTCGACAACGAGCTTTATTTACAAAAATGTGGTGTAGCCATGGGTTCACCATGTGGTGCTAGCTTTGCAAACCTTGTGATGGCATTCTGGGAAAATGAATTCATTTTTAAGAACAGCGACCACAGGGTGAACCTCATACTTTATACAAGATTCCTGGATGACATTTTTGTCATTTTTAAAGGTAATGAACAGCAAGCTTGATCATTTCTTACCTAAGCTCCACTACAGAATTTTTCAGTTTCACATCTAACTTTAGCACAAGTTGTATTGACTACTTGGATTGTAAACTAAGCAAAGACACTATTAATGATATATATGTGTCTAAAATATTCAGAAAAGAGACTATTCCAATTCATTTCTTCACTTTTCAAGTTGTCATCCCTTCCATCAAAAGTGGTCCATATCCATAGTCAAGGAACAACTTATCAGAGCAGCTAGGATGGTCTCATTAGACTCTGACTTTAGTGATGAATGTCTTCATCTAGATAACATGTTTCAACAGAGGGTTTACCCTTCCTATTTAGTCCAGTCTTTAATTGTAGAAGTCATCAATAAAAGACATACAGGTCAAATAAGACCTCTACTTAATAAGAGCACAACAGAAGATATGTGCAACAATGGAGTTGCTTTATCTGCAACTTCTTGTGAATATTCACCGTTGGAGTATACTCAAATTGAGGGAACCAGTAGTGAATTCAGAACGAGTTTCATCACTTCCATCAGTACTGATTCCGAAACGGTTAGGCTCATTCTGTATAAAAATTGGGAATTCATTTCAGTGGACAGGTCTTTGACCAATAAATTTAGCCAGGTACCTAAATTGTTTTTTAAGAAAGGTGCCAACCTTAAAAGTTTGCTTGAAAGGAAAACTTTTGGGGATGACCATATGTGGGTGCTGTAGAATGTTTAGATTTATGGAAATAGGGGAAAACTTTAGTATAAATGGTAAGAGACACAAATTGAGGAGCAAGTTCACTGTAATTCCAAACACATGGTATATGTAGCTAAGTGTAAAATTTGCCCTGCTTTCTACGTCGGGAAGACCGAACGTAGGCTAAGAGACAGGGTCTACGAACATACTTATGCACTAGAAAGAAAAAAAGAAGAGAGCCCCTTAGTTAGACATCTTGTTACTAATCATAATCATAGTTTTTTATTTACAGCTATTGATCAAGTGTGCACGGATCCTAGGGGAGGCCCATTTAATTTGATGCTAGAAGAACATGAGCTAGTATGGCAGATTAGACTAAATGCTTTTGTAAGCCCTGGTTTAAACAACTCTTGTAATATCTCTTGTTTACTAAAACTTAAAAGTTTAAACAGATAAAATAAGAGAGTACTTATGGTTTATATGCATTTTTCTTATTTAGCCTATACTAGGGACTAATATGTTTGTGTCTATCAAGTATAACTTTCATATACGTATTCTGTGGGGGGTTTCATTATGTACCTACAGTATCAGCAAGCGTGGATATATTTTTTACTCAGTAGTATTATATCTACTATATTAACACATAGAACTTGAGGAGAGTGGATAAATTGATATTGCTAATGTATTTTAATGTATTTTAATTCATTTCGAGTTTATTTTTTTTTTGTATACCAATAGTTATTAGCGGATATGAATATAGTGTATCCAGTGGTGATACGTTCTATCTTTGGTTTTATGTTCAATGTACGAATGAATTGTTTGTGTATACACACATTGGACTATTTTTACTTCTATTTACTATTCTTACTCTTACATCGGAGGGCTTAGCTGGTTAAGAGATTCTATGTTATTTTTTAAGATTCTTGATTGTTGCTTAATGAAGTCATTAAGACATTGTTTTTTAGTGTCTTCTTGATACGTACATGTCAGCTGATGGTAGTCATGTGATGTGAGTTCCTATCTATTTAAACTTGTAATTAACTCATTTGTATGAATCTGATGAAGTTGCCATTTTCACGACAACGAAAAGCGCTTTATTCTGTCAATAAACAGGTTAACTGCAATTGTGTCCTGCCTCAACTGTTGGATATTTTGTGATTTTAGTTTGACCAGTTTCAGACACCTGTCGACCAGATGCTTGGTCGACTATATGCAGCTGACTATATTGCTGTTGAACAAACACATACTAGACCTTCTTCAGGGAACCCAAGTGTGTGTGTATGTATATATATATATATATATATATATATATATATATATATATATATATATATATATATATATATATATATATACGGGTCTACTTCATAACATTGAAATTTCATAATGTAGAATTTCATAACACTGAGACAATAACATCAAAAATTCAAAACACTGAAAACCCAAAACATTGAAAACTCAGAACATTGACAGTGTGCATCATAACATTGAAAACTACATTGTACAAGTAAATAAGCTCTCCTCCTCCTACAACAACACCTAACTAACAAACATACTTTGCATTACATTTTTGAGGGGGGGGCAAGCTCCTCTGCACCCTCCCATGTGGAGGACTCTGCTCCCCCACCCCCGTAAATGAAATATACCAACTCCACAGTCGAAAACATTTCATTTCCTGACCTTAGTTTATGGTGATTGTGATACAGTGAGGATGCCCCCTGCAGAAATGTAGTAAAAAGTGTGTTTGTTAGTTAGGTGTTGTTATAGGTGAAGAGGATGTTATTTACATATGCATTGTAGTTTTCAATGTTATGAAGCACACTTTCAATGTTCTGAGTTTTCAATGTTTTGTGTTTTCCGTGTTTTGGGATTTAGATGTTTTGTTCTCAATGTTATGAAATTCAATGTTATGAAATTTCAATGTTATGAAGTAGACCTAAATATATATATATACATATATATATATATATATATATAGGTCTACTTCAGAAGACTGACAAACCAAAGACTCAACCCCAAAAAGACTGACAATTCATAATACTGAATGATGGAATGATGGAATTTACCCCTTCTCCACTGTTGTGTGATCTTGAAGTTGAAATATAGTTAGCAAGGGGGCACATCCCCCCCACATGAGACGTGCAGGGGGGCTTGCCCCCTGCATTACAAATGTGTTTGGTATTTTGAATTTTAATTCTTTATGAAGTCAGTCTTTTGGTTTGTCAGTCTTCTGAGGTAGACCCATTGATGGATATATAAAGAAACATATATATATATATATATATATATATATATATATATATATATATATATATATATATATAGGTCTACTTCAAAGGATCAAAATTTCAGAAAATTGAACCTCTGATCATCGAAGACCAGATGATCAATGTGTTGAAATATCAACCTTACAAAAAAAAAAAAAAAAAAACTTAACAGGTAAAAACATCTTCTTTCACGTTTTGCATGGGGGCTGCTACTTAAATTTACCCACTCCAATGATCGCACTTTAGTGAAGAGAAGGGTAAATTTCCCATTGTGCACTGTACGGGATCTTCATTCACAAAGTTTGATATTTCATAACTTAGAACATCTGGTCTGCATAGATCAGAGGTTCAATGTTATGAAATTTTGATCCTTTGAAGTACACAAATATATAGGTTTACTATCAAAATACCATTCGGACAATCTGCAAATAGGAAAACCTGAACTGCTACTTTCAACATTTGAAATAATTGAAAAAAAAATGTTGAAGTCACAATAGTGAATGCACACTGGCATTCGCTGTTGTTGATTCAACATTTTTAATGCAGATCGCACAATAGTGGGATTCAGAAAATGTCGCCTTTCCCTCACTGTAGCGTGATCTCGGAGTTTGTATATATAGAAGTAGCAGTGTGAGTGTGTGTGTGTGTGTGTGTGTGTGTGTGTGTGTGTGTGTGGTGGGTGTTGGGGGGGTGCAATCCTGCAAAACATTCTTAGCTCATGACCGGAAGTGTGGCATTTTCCATAAACTTGACATCCCTGAGATGCTGACTTTCCTTAAATACCTTGTCCGATGATGTTTTTATATTTGATTGCCAACATTTCGGGTGGAAAACATGAACACTCTTATATTGCACGTTCGAGATTTTGATAGTAAACCATATATATATATATATATATATATATATATATATATATATATATATATACATACACATACATATACATATATGTATATATATGCATAGTGAGGATCTCACAAAATAAAATTATCAGTGAATACACATTTTGTAAATAGTGCTGTATTTTGTACATATATCGTATATCACTGCTTGTTGACTTGGGGATGAGTTTATATTTTATATCAGGAACAGCAGCTGAAGATGACAGACAACAGAGTAACTGAAAACCTGGAAGAAAGCATCAGGAGTAAGCTGGAAGTTGTTTGTTTTATAGGCATCTAAAAGACAAAGCTATATGGATACTAAGATTGAGACAGATGAAGACAGAAAGAAGGGAGACCTATTGAAAGAGGTTGTATTTCATCTGTATAGTATTTTATTGAAAGTATTTGATATAAACATTTATTTGTTTATTTTATTTATTTACCATTGGTTAACCAGGTGGCGAGTGGTCAGCTGGCACTTTTCAGTCACAACTGAGATGAAAGACATCATTGCAGAAGAATTATACAAAAGCACTATGCAAAGAACAAAAACAGTAGCTCAGACATCCACAGAAGTTGCAGAACATAAAGTGAGCACACAATTTGCTCATGAGATTAAACATAAGGCAGAATTTTATATTTCATATCTATGCAATGTTAACAGACATTATGAAAGAGAATTATGTACATTTATTTACAGTTCTGTGATTGTGGTTTGTTTAAGATCGGTTAAGAACAGGGAAACCTCATTGCCCCTTACCAGGATCATAGACAAATCATGTACATGTTCATAGAGGGAGTCGTTGAAATAAGATAGTGAGTTTATGTTCCCCAATCTCAGATGGAATTTTCTTCCATTATGCTGAGTCTTATCTGGAAAAAACAAGTTGTCCAATGACTGTTTCAAATGGTGTTCTATTTAGCACAGACTTTCAGCTTGTGAGTTTCGTAATGAGAAATCATGATCCCTGACTGGTGATTTTCTTTCAGTTGGTGAGCAGTAGCACTGTTTTAAGATTTTGTAGACAAAATTGCTTAACAAGGTAGGATGTTCTCTGTGTTATGGGGAGCCAATTTAGTTTGTGGAGGAGGTTTCAATGGTGTGTGCATCTTTTGTTACGGCATGAGACTTTTGCTTTAGATTTAACTGGATTTTCTTTTTAGTTTAATTTAGTTTATTTTTATTTATTTATTTTATGCTGTACTTTCTCATCTCTCTTGCCTTTAACAATCTGCATTGGTTTATTGCAGAGAGAAAGTACTATGGTGTGTATGGTGTGTGCTGGGATTTATTTCCCTGTTTGTTGAGTGCATGTATGTAATGGTCCAGTTGCTTGGATGACAACTATCAAAAAAATTTTCTAGCCCAGGGATAGTTACACTGGCCAGATCAATGGCTACATCCAGGACTGTTCCACCACTAAAACGGGTACGCAAGAAAGAGGAAATAGGAGTGTATCTTTTTCACCATAGCTTTCAACATTTTAGTGCAAGAAATCTAGACAAAGCCATAAACAGTGTGGAGGGTGAAGGCCCCAAAACATGGATAGTTATTAAATATTGCTCTTATAAACTTAAAGTGGATAACATGACAGGTTTTGCATTAGCGTAAATTTTCTGAAGAATATGAAATCTGAAACTCAAATATATCATTATATTCCAGCTTTAATCCTAAATAATTTGCCATAAAAATAAATATTTTATGAGGCCCATACCAACAATATGAGGAAAAAGATGAACATTCTATGAAAATCTGAACAGTTGAGGGGTGTACTTGTCACCTATGAGAAGTATTGCCACCAGGGGCATGTGGCTGAAACTACTGAGATAGGAAACATTGAGCTCGGCTGAACACAATACATTGAAGGCCTTCATGGTTATATAATGTATTGAATATTAGGGATATGCAAATTAAAAATATATTACTTGATGGAGCAGAGTAAACGCAAGCATAGAAGTTGAACATTTTCCTAGACTGAATTTTGTCATAACAAAAGTATAAGACCACAGTTTTATAACTTAAAGCATATTATTAATTTATGGTTAGCCACTGAGAGTTAACATACGAAAAATAAAACATTAGATGCACTAAGCATTGTCAAATTTTGTATTTATTTGTTTACCAGGAACGTCTGACTTGGAACAAGACAATTTTCATTGGAGGCCCAGGGAGAAACACGCCAGATGCATGCCTTTGTAGCATGAGAGAAAACAGGAGCACCTAGAGGAAACCCACATGAACACAGGGCGGACATGCAGACTCTGCACAAACGGCACATCAGACAAGAAGTGAACTAGAGAACATCTTGCTGTGAGGCAACAACACAAATCGCTGCACCACTTTGCCATACTGGAAATTTAAGTGATCTTTATCTTTTGGTTTAAGAAAGGGATGTTTCATACTGACCCTAAATATGTTGAGAGTTTCTTGCACTAGTAAAAAAGTTGTTATATAATTAAACAATATATATACATTTGAGTGAATTAGACCTGTAGTAAAACTTCAAATGTCGGTAACAAACAGAAGCCATTGGTTGTAGGCATACTCTGTTTTAAATGTGAAAAATCAGCTACATATATTTTGTAACATTGCCAGTAACATATTTATACCTATAAAAACTATAACCATTGAAAAGAATGCTGTTAATGGTATTATGCCTATGGAATGTACAAAAAACAGATAACTTTTCCTCTAGCTGTACTGTTACTGGAAAGGTAATTACAAACATCATTGTCTTAAGTGAACGTAGAGAGCCCTAAGGAATGCTTGCTCCAGACAGCAGGATGACCATGCTTCTAAAGAAATGTCATGCATGTAAAAAAAAGTATATGTATTTATATATATATATATATATATATATATATATATATATATATATATATATATATATATATATATATATATATATATATATATATATATATGTGTGTGTGTGTGTGTGTGTGTGTGTGTGTGCGTGTGTGTGTATATATATATATATATATATATATATATATATATATATATATATATATATATATATATATATATATATATATATATATATATATATATATATATATATATATATATATATATATATATATACAGAGAGAGAGAGAGAGAGAGATATTAACAAAGCAGGTAATGCAGTATGAATCCATGTAGACAGGTATCAGTACCCCATTACTCAGCAAGAACAACAAACTATTTGGGAAAGAAGTTCATCCTTTTGTTGTATAATGCCAGTTCAACACATGGCATGATAACTTGAAAGTATTTCCCATTGTAATTATTTCTGGAAGCAATGAGAAAAAAGGAAATAATTTTGTTAAACCTCATATCAACATGAGGAGCAGAACCTGCACATAAAATAGTTTACATATGTACCGTTGCCTAACTTGCTATTTGAAAATATGGTCAAATTATAGTAAAAAAATGTCCTTACGAAACTGACAGATGCAACATTTACAAACATTCCATTTTAAATGAAAGTGTACCTATTAGCTATCTTCAGAATGGCACACACAAAAGGTGTTGGAATCATTAACATGAAGTGCTATTGTGACTTCAGTCTGTCCTTTAGGTCTAAAATGAATATGGTCTGTATTGATGAACACCTGGATGTCACTCTATGGTTGTGTGCAAGCTGAGCAACATTAAGCAAGGATTTTGCATTTAAGGAAACAGCAGTGCAGATTTCATCCAAATGCAAAACAAGGGATAGCAGTCAAATAGGATAATGACCATATAATCAGCCATGCTGTATACTAATAAAGCAAAAAAATCCTAGAGGAGTGATTCTGAAACTTACAAATCAAACACAAACATGTCACTCTTACTTTGGCTCTGAATTCCAACACATGCTGGAATACAGGCACTGTAGAGCTTTAAAAAATGTTAGGGGTTACCACAAATAGTATGTCTATACCTGCAACTTACTTTCATACACACTGATGCTGCTACTCCTTCCAGGCCTCATCCTAGAAGGCATAGGACATTCAGACCATGTTTACCTACCATGGACCACATGAAATTTAAATACTAGAGCACAACAGGGTGGACAGGAACACTATACAAGGAAAAGTGGACATCTACAATACTCACCTGTGGCCACGTGTACACAGAGAACTCATTCCACTGGAAACTAAGGTAAGTGAAATGTATGTGTGCTAGCAACAAGGACTTTTGAGTGATGTACAGGAGGCACAGTGGGGGTTTTACAGGCCTCTTTTTCAAGAATTCTCCACCAGTTCCACAACACAGTTCTGTAATATGTGGGGAAGTATATATAATTTTAACACACCACAGAGGAAAGAGCTATCACCATACAAGCATTCTATGTTATAGCACATTTCCCTGAGGAACTGGGGGCATATACTGCACCTACATTGAAAAACAGAAACCCTGCATAGTGAACTGGGAAGGAGGTACATCCACAGACTAAGCTAACACTCCATCAGCTGAGAGGTGGTCTGTAATGCACAAGGTGTCATCTATGATGTGTGCGCAGGTCACTCTGGCAGTTTCCACAGCTCCCACATATGACACACCTGTGATTTTTAGCTAAGGTTTTCAAGGGTAAACTCTCACAAGAATGTCTATTGGACAATGCAGGATATGCACTAGAACCTTGGCTAATGACTTCTATTAGAAATCCACACAAACGTACTAATCATGGTTGCATCAGTGTTCATGCATGGACTTGAAATGTAGAGCTCAAATCACAGTTCCATTGACTAGATACATTTGGAGGTGCCCTGCAATATAACCCCACCACCTTTACCAAAATACTGACTGTTTGTGCTATCTTAAATAACATTATACTTAGAAAACAGTAGCAGCTGGGTGCCCCAAGACATCAACTACAGTTCTCAGCACAACAGGCAGGGCAAGCCAACGCAGATGAGGGATCCAGAGGAGGAACTTACAGCTGGAGACAATCATGATAGTTGAATGTGTGCACAATATGTTATGGTAGTGGCTAAGGAGCAAAAGATTGAACATACACTCACCATTTAATTGAACAAAAGAACTAAGCAGATAGAAACAGTAATGCTGATGCATACCAACAGACCAGGCTTTGTTTACTTATGCAATGGCTGGCTACTGTGAGCATCAGACATCAGCAGCTCAAGCTAGTATGTTCTCAGCAGCAGTATCAATGGTGAGTGATCAACTGGTAATGAACAGATACTGCAGTACATAAACATAGTTAAGTGTTAAACAAAACATAATGATTATCTATACAGGAGGTTAATAACAATGATTGGTAATATGCAGCAAATTCAGACGATACCAAGTATTATCCATTTAAATGGAACACCAGTATTTACTTTCATATGTATTATGTTGTCACACTGTGCATCAGGCATGAGCAGACACATGTCAAATAACCCGCATGAGGTAGGGCAACATTAGCATCATCTCCTCAGGTAGATCACCTCATTTTCTAACCATCCTTATGACTACAGATGGAAAGATAATTCCTGTATATTTACTTAGTTATTGCAATTGTTTATTGTGTTTGTTTACAAGGATTGTCCAAATGGGCTGCACAAGATGCTTTTCAGCAAAGGCCCAGGGAAAAAAGCTCCATAAAAATAAAACACTTATAGGTACATCATAGTTAAGGTAGCAGGATAATTAGGCAAAAGATATGTCAGGGAAAATATTTTCTTCTTATTTATTTATTGACATTTGTTAACCGGGTTGGTCCAACTGGGCTTTTGGCCTGTTTTTTAGTGAAGACCCGAGGAAAAAAGCTCCAATACAGACCATATACATAAATAAAATTGTAACAGTTACATTTACATATGATAAGATATTAAAAATTAGTGAAGAACAATACTAAATACAAAAGAAAGAATGCAAAACATTAGTGTTATATCCATCTTATGTTTACAGAGTAGGAGATTATTTACATATTTACAAGCAGATTGATTCATCAGATATACAGCAGAGTTTCTATGTTCTTATACATTGACATAGAAAAACACACACATATTTTACATAAGAAAGAACTTACACTGAGTTAAGAATATTATAATATAATTCAGTCAGTAAATATCAAAAAAGTTTAATATCTGAGGGTCCCAAAATAGTAGTAATGTGATGGGTCAGAAAGTAGTAGTAGTGCTTTGATAATCAGAAAGGTAGATGGGAAGAGACATTTGCAGAGGAAAAAAAGCTGAAAGTTAGATAAAGATGGTGAGATAAAACTAGAGTAGGCTAGTCGTGAGTGTTGGTAAGGAATGAGGCATAAGGAAGCAGGAAGGATAGAAAGGATAGTAGTTGGAGAATCTGTTAGGATGGAGCATTGACAATATCTAGCATTTAGGAGATGAGCACAGAGGTTTCTCTAAAAGCTAAGCTTATTGTCTATTTCCCTGATTGTGCTGAATATAGTATTCCATATCTTAGATATAGAATTTGAGTACATAGCGTCAAGAATCTCAATGGCAATGCTCAGATCTGCTCTGAGCTACAACAGAATGAAATGAAATATACTGATCCCAAGGATATTGCCAATATCTTGGCAGACCGATTCAGTGCAAACTTCACCCCTCTCTCACCCCCTAAAGGGGCCATCTAAATACCAAAAGATTGCCAAATTCCAGTAATAATGGCCACACAGGTAAAAAACGCACTCTTTAAAGCTTAGAATACAGCATCCATGGGACCAGATGACATCCCAGGCTGTGTACTACATAAACTAGAAAATGAACTGGCACCTCACCTAAGTGTCATGTTTAAGCATAGCCTCACCTCAGGCTTCATGCCCACTGAGTGGTGCACAGCTACAGTTATCCCACTCCACATAGGGGAATCCATCTTGGATCCTGGGAACTACCGCCCCATCAGTCTGACGAGCCTGATCTACAAGGCCATGGAACTTATTATCATGGAACTTATAAACAAAGACATTGGCAACCTTCAAACACTGGACCCCACGCAGTTTGGTTTCTTGAAGGACCGAACTTGTCTCCTGAACCTGACTGACTTCTTCAAATCAGTCTCCAGAGCCATGGACAAGGGTAAGGGGGTCCACACAGCCTATTTGGACCTTGCCAAGGCCTTCAACACCATCCCCCACTCTGGAATCATAGATAAACTTACTAAGCTGGGCATTAATCCCTACATCACTCGATGGGTTGCCAACTGGCTTACTGACAGAACCCAGACTGTAAAAGTAGCCAACTCCAAATCCAGCTCCAGACAAGTGACAAGTGGAGTACCTTAGGGTTTAGTCCTGGGACTGCTCGTGTTTGGCATCTACTTCTCTGTAGTACAGGCCAACACTAAGAGACTCTGGCTAACAAAGTTCACAGATGACTGCAAACTGGGAGCCATTATTGAATCCCCAAATGATGTGGATATTCTACAAAAGAGCTTTACAGAAACAGATGCTTGGTGCCAGAGCCATGGGCTCAAGCTCAATGCCAAGAAATGTATAGTTATCCCCACTGGGAAATAACATGTACCCATGAATTACCACATAGGTGGCAGTACACTAAACACCGAAAGAGTGATAATAGACTTAGGGACAGAGGTGGACAGTGGTCTCATCTTCAATAACCACATCGCCACAACAGTCAGGAAATCCTTCTCTGTGGCACACCTCATCACTAAGGGCTTTTCATCCAGAAAAAAGGAGGTCATTGTCCCACTGTACTCATCCCTCATTAGACTCATTATAGAATACAATGCCCCATTTGGTATGTACCTCTCAAGACATCTACAACAACTGGAAAGTCCACAGAAATACCTCACTAAAAGAATCACAGGCCTAAAGCAGATGCCCTATGCTAACCATCTAAAAAAACTCCACCTATACTCTGTTGCATATTGTCTACTCAGAGGCGATCTCTGCTTAAAATACAAGGCCATGTCAAACCCAGAGCTGTTGGACATGCTACACTTAAAGAAATCACAATCCCTCAGAGACACATGCTCCAGGGATCTAAACCTTGTCATCACAATGAACAAAACATGCTGGAGGGATAGGTTCCTGACCGAGAGGCTCCACAGACTCGGGAATAGACTGCCATACATGTCAAGCAGAGCACCTCTTTGTCCCTCTTCAAAAGGAACTTTGATGGGGGGCGTGGCCAAGGATGAACACAGGATAGCAGCAGATTTCTTCAGCTCCACCAATTTCATTACACTGACAGGAATTAATTACTTAAAAAATTAATTTTTGAAGTAATTTTCTTTCTAAATATGTTTGTTTTATATAGTTCTTGAACTATATCTAAAAAAGAAAGGAAATTTTAACAATATTCCTGTCAGAAATCACTTTGGAAATTTTCCTGTCAGTTTATCAGTCTGAAATGAGTTCCAGTAAGACAAATTCTCAAGACTCCAGCATCAAGAAAGAACTTCAGTCTCTGATAACTATAATCCAGCAACTTACTGCTAAGATGGATAAAATGGACACTAAAATAGATACCTTCATAGAAAAAACTACAAAACAAATAGACTTGTTACATATAGACCTGCAACAACAGAAGATCCAGATGACAGGCATAGAAGAAGCTGTGAATGAAATGGAAAATAGAATCCAAGAAGAGGAAATCAACACTGAGTTTCTGCTGAAACAAAATACACATTTACAAACAAAGCTGGATGACGTGGAAAATAGATCTAGGCGCAATAACATTAGGATTTTTGGACTGCCAGAAAATATTGAAGGTAACAATATTACTTCTTTTTTAACAACATGGCTCCCTAAAACTTTAGACTTACCAGAAGCATTCTCTTTTGGTATCGAAAGAGCACATAGATCTATAGCTAATACTAACTCTAACAAAAACTATCCTAGATCAGTTATAGTTAGATTTCTATCATCTTTTGATAAAGAGATGGTTCTTAAATCTGCTTGGGATAAAGCGCCTGTTAAGATTAATGAGACAACTGTGCGTTTTGACAATGACTATTCTTCCTTGGTAATAGCTAAAAGAAAAGTTTTTCTGCCACTAATAAGGGAGCTTAAAAAAGCACAGTTTAAAACATACCTTCTGTTTCCTGCCAAGCTAAAAATCTTCCTTCCTGATGGTCCTAAAATTTTTGATGACTTAGACTCTGCTTTACTGTTTATCAAAAAAAATAAGATTTTGGATAAAATAGAGGAAATGGAATGGGCTAGTCCTTCATTAAAGAGACTGGCAACTGAAACTTCGTGGAAGACTACAGAGAAGAAGAGACTAAAAAACAAATGATTTGTTCTATGTTTTTTTTTCTTTTTTTTCTCTCATCATTTTACTTAATTATTAATATTTTTAAATAGAGTTCCTGCATGTCCAGAAAGCCACAAATATTCTGAAAAAGATTTAATCAAAGTTATTCTCTGTGTGCAAAGAAATGTTTTGTTTCATAACCAGTCAAAATATCTGAGGAACTAATAACAAGCTATTATTCAATTTGTTTCTCTTTCTGAAAAAGAGAAGTAAGGTCGGTAATTTGATACATTTTTTTTTTCTTCTCTTTTTTTTTCTCCTTTTCTTCTTTTCTTTGTTTAAACAATTACATTCTATTTAGATTATGTAGTGGGTAAAGGGTGGGGGAGGGCAGGGAGAGAAGAGTAATGAAAATATGATAAATGGAATAATAACATATTTATTCCTAGTAAAAAGTTTATATGTTCTTCAAATGCTATTCTGTTAGAAAAATATGTACTTAAACATATATGTAGTGCTAGTTTAGAAACAGTATAATATGTAATGCATTTGATTCTATTTAACAATATGGCAGTAGAAATGATCTTGCATGTAATTGCTTGAAGCTAGCTGCAGTGTGGTTAACCTCTGACCCTGGCAGTAGCCAGCTCAGCAGGTTTATGTCTTTCAGCAATTATTATCTGCTGGGTTAGAGAGAAATAAATATGTGTGCATGTATATCTTTCTTCCTTCCACCAAGGAGGATGGCCTTGTGAGCTCTATCGAAGATAGAGTACAGCTGCTTACCAGAGAAACAAAGGAACATATTAAGAAATGAACTGACTATTGTATTCGCACAGGTCTGGAACCTTGGAAGAGCAACATTTACAGAAAGACATTGTAACTGACCAGGTGCCTTGCAAGGCTGTGTTATTCTCATGGGAAAGTTTTTAAAAAGCATTACCTCAGCACCTTCTTATGAATGGAATATTGTGGACTATAGTGATGTAAATGCCCTGTGACTGACCATGTCAGTAAGGTGGGCAAAAGCTGATTGTAAATGCTATATAATCAAAGGTATTTCCTGTATAGAGCCAGTCAAAACTCTATACTTGTACTGTATAGTTTTTTGCCTCCTGGTGTACACTAGTAAAAACGTTTTGAACCTGAGCATCCTGTGTTATTGACTGTCATTTTGAAAAGCCTAATGATTTTTACAGTCTGATTTTAACAATTTATTTGACATTTTGGTCCTTCTTAGCCGGAATTCCCTTGGTAAGCTACAGGTCAAAGTGCATGGGTGGTTATAAATCTGCGCAGGAGAAGCTGCCAAAATGGTTCTTCTTGAGTGAAAAGACCTCCGGCTGAATTGTTGTGTGTAAAGAGGCTGTCCACTTTCTGATCTGTGGCTGAAAAGCGGAAAACTGGATCCCAAGAAGAAAACGTGCAGTCATAAATGGGAGGCTCAGGTAAGGAGAGTTTCCCTCTTTGTCTTTGTTTTAGATCAGGGACCAGGTTACAGTGTACTGTTGTTAAGATTTGTGATAGCAGGTCGAGAACATATTGAAGTACTGTATATTTGGTCATAGATCAGGGGAAAAACAGAGCAAAGTAAACAGTCATTCTAGACACTACTGTGGATACAGGGAAGAAGATACCATGTGGTACAAGAGAAGGGTTACGTAACAGTCTTTTTAAGACATGGGAAATCAGTGCACTAAAAGATCGCGAGATCTGCCTTTGACGGATGATGCGAAGTATATGCAATTGCAAAGAGCAGATAATGTGAGATATTTTGCAAAATGGGTTAATAAATATGAATTTGATGGTAAATTAGACAAAATTTCGTTAGTGAAACTTTTGAAACAGTTAAAATCTGATGCAGAAGGTCAGGCGAAAAAACAGCGACAGTTGGGTATTCCTCAAGCACAGAGGTGGATTGAGGAAGTGAACCGAAGGGAACAGAAGACTAAAAATGCGAAAGCATTATTTTTAGATAAAGAAGATAATAATACAGTAGTAGCGATGGCCCCTCCCCCTTCACACCCTCTGATGCCTTACCCAGTATATGAAGCGGGAGGGCAGGCGGGTCCCCCCCCCCACATTATCCTGAAGCAACAGGGGTATTAAAACAACCATTTGTAAGAGAACCTATTGAAAATAGGTCCCGAACACGTAAAATGCTTAGGGACACTCAACTAAGAAGAGATTCACTAGAAGAGAGTGAGGAAATCTGTCCATTAATTGAAGTACCGAACCCTCAGGCAGGACAGGAAGGCCAGTACCCAACCCTCTTAGTGTATAGACCATGGACACTGGAAGATATCCGGAAGGCTACAGAGGGAATTCCCCATCCGAAAATTAATCATGAAAAGTTTATACAAGATTTACAAGGTATGCGATTGAGTTACCACTTAAATGGGGAAGAAGTAGAGAAGGTGATTAGACAAATTATAGGTCCAGACTGGCACATGGTTTGTGGCGTCTGGAGTGCTCGTGACGCGCAACTTAAACCACTCCTACATAGTGACGCAGAACTAGACACTAGGTTGAAGGGTCTTACGGACCGAATTACTGAAAAATGGAAACCTAGAGCAGATTGGACCTGTATTAATCAGTGCATACAACAAGATAATGAAACCGTGGATGGGTACTATGGTAGATTATTAGAATGTTTCAATAACCATAGTGGTATGCCTATTCCTGAAAATCAGAAAAATGATAGTTCATATGAACAACAATTGAAAAATGCATTTTTGAAAGGTTGCATTGCCCCTATCAGTAGCTTTATTACGAAGCATATGATAGATCATCGAACGAATAGGCTACAAGCCTTACTGGAGTATGCTAGGCATGCTGAAAGACATTTTAACAGTAAGAAGAAAAAGAAGACGCAGGTCTTCACAGCTGAAGATGGAGCAGAAGTCTTTGTAGTACAGTCAGGTAAAAAGGGTAGGAGAAACGCTCAGGGCAATAAACGCTCTGACAGAGACTCAGAGGTTTTTGAGGAGAGAAAGAGAAAAGGTGAGTGCTTCAAGTGCGGGAAGAAGGGACATTTAGCAAGGGATTGCAGGTTGAATAAAAAAACGTCTACGGAAGGGAGGGATAGGAGTGATGAGGATTGACTATATGATAGTCATAACGTTCAACAGTCATCAGGAGAGACTAATGGGCAGAGAGAAAATGTAAACACAGTAGAAGGAATAGAGGAAGTGCAAACAGATGTAGAAGATGAGGAAAGCGAAGTTTTAGATTTAGCCTTATTGAGCTTGGAGCTCTATTTGGCGGACACAAAACCAGAAGTTACACTTCTGGTGGAGGGGAGGGAAGTGAGATTTTTGTGTGATTCAGGAGCATCACGAACTTTGATACATCCTTCAAAGTTACCGGAGCACTCTGAATCACCTGACTACATATTAGTGAAAGCAGCAAACGGGCAGCTATACAGGGAACCACTCTCCCATGATATAGCAATAACTGACCCTGTTTCAGGTATGACCCAGAGAAGTAAAATAGTACTTTCTGCAAAATGTCCAGTAAATTTACTGGGGAGAGACCTTATGCAGCTTTTTGGCATAGCAGTAGTTCCTACCATGAAGGGTATGGAGGCACAGAGGCAAATGGATACTTTTGTGGTGCGATCGGAGGGTGAAACCTATTATTGGTACAGCCAGGACCTAGTCACGACTGGTCCAGGGGCAGTAACCAAGGAACTGATGAATGTAGCCATCAGTAAGGTACCCTCCCTTCACATTGATCAGCAGCATTTGTTACATTGTACTCTGTACTATTGTAGCACACCAGGGCCTGATAAGGAATATGAGGAAAAATTGTTCAGAAATCCTGCCAATAGACTAGTGTTACGAACCTTGTCCTGGGATACTGAGGGTAATAGTGTGGTGAGTTGTTCATTAACTCAGGAATTCATGGGATTATATAAGTCCAACTGGCTACCGCATGTCAGTTTAACCAAACATAAAAATGTCAGATGGGTGGACCTAGGTGAAAAAGTAACAAGATGGGAAAGACAAACCAACTTAGAATTGTCAGAACAAGGAATACAGAAGCAAAAATTAAATTGGTTAACGCAAGCATGTCCAGCTCTACACTTACAGCAAAGTGAGGACAGCTGATTGATGTTCTTGCTAGAAGAGGAAGAAAAAGCCTTGTGTGATATACCAAGCACTCTTTGGTCAACAGGGAAATCAGATGTAGGGCTTATTCGGACAGCAGGTCCAGTAACCATTACACCGAAGTCAGCATTTAGACCGCAAAAGAAACAATACCCTTTGAGGAAGGATGCAGAGCAGGGAATCAAGCCTATAATAGCAGCATTACTTAAGAAAGGAGTACTGGTAGAATCTTTAGATTCACCATGCAATACCCCTCTATTTCCTGTTAGAAAAGCAAACGGGGAATGGCGGATGGTACAGGATTTACAGGCTGTAAATGATGCAATAATACCTAGGGCACCTACGGTGCCAGACCCACACACTTTAATGAATGATTTAAAGCCACAACAGAAGTATTTTACCGTGGTAGATATAAGCAATGCTTTCTTTTCGATACCTATACATCCAGATAGTCAGTATTGGTTTGCTTTTACATTTCAGGGTAACAGCTACACCTATACTCGACTACCGCAGGGATACTGTGAAAGTCCAACAATATTTGCACAGGAGATGGCTAGCAACCTGGTGGGGTTTACTCCACCAGGGGGCAGTCAAGTTCTACTTTATGTGGATGACATCCTGTTTGCGGCCCCTACCCAGCAGCAATGTAGGGAAGATACAATAGCATTATTGAAATTTTTAGCAGAACAGGGACATAAAGTAAACAAGCATAAATTGCAACTTTGGAGAACACAGGTCAAGTACCTGGGATATGTGGTATCCAAGGAGGGTAGAACATTAGATGCAGATAGGAAGACAGCAATTTTGCAAGCACCCAAGCCAACTACCAAGAAGGAAATGATGTCCTTCCTGGGGACGACTAACTTTTGTCGAAGCTGGATACCAAACTATGCTTTGTAGTTGGCTCCATTGGCTGATTTAATATTTAAAACACCTATGGCAGCACAAGATATACTACATTGGACTCCAGTAGCAGAAACAGCTTTCTGCAGGCTAAAATGATTGATAGCTTCATCATCAGTTTTAGGGCTCCCAAATTACCATAAGAGATTTTTTCAGACTGTAGATTGTAAGCAGGGATATATGACGTCAGTCTTGGCCTTAACAGCATGGAAGTAAGCAACGCCCCATAGCTTACTATTCATCGCAGTTGGACCCAGTGGCACGGTCGTTGCCACATTGTGTACAGGCAGTTGTTGCAGCTGCCATGGCAGTACAGGCTTCGGCCTCAAGGGTATTATTCCACCCTCTCACTTTGAGGGTGCCTCATGCAGTTGCGATAATTTTGCTGCAAGAGAAAATTGCATTTTTTTCTCCTGCTAGACATCTTTCTTGTATGACCATACTGCTGAGTCAACCTCATATGGTGATTGAACGTTGTACAACATTAAATCCATCAACGTTACTTCCAACTCCTGTGGACGGCACACCACATAGTTGCCTACAGGAAATGGAGCAAATAACTTTACCCAGACAGGATCTTACTGATATACCCTTAGCTGATGCAGAGGTGACATTTTATGTGGACGGATCATGTAGGAAGGGTCCTACAGGAAAGAATCTAGTAGGTTATGCAGTAGTTGCTGATGTTGGGATTGTAGAAGCCCAACCCCTGCAGCCTAACTTGTCTGCTCAAGCAGCAGAATTGATAGCTTTAACACGAGCTTGCACTCTAGCGAAAGACAGATGTGTGAACATATATACTGATAGTCAGTATGCTTTCTCCACAGTGCATGTTTTTGCGCAGCAGTGGAAGAATAAGGGAATGATAACATCCACTGGTAAACCGATTAATCATGCGCAACTAATCTTGAATTTATTAGATTCCATTCAGTTACCTACTAAAGTAGCTATTTGTAAATGTGCAGCTCATACAAAGCAACAGGATAAGATTTCGAAAGGTAATGCATGAGCTGATGCAGTTGCAAAACAAGCAGCCTCAGACTCAGAAACTTTCTTTTTGAATGAGGAATTACAACCCTCTGAGATTTTAGATTTAGAAATATTAAAAACAATGCAAACATTAACTACAAAAGCAGAAAAACAGAAATGGGTAAGACGAGGAGCAATTCTTGAAGACGGATTGTACATCTCCAAAGAAAAAAAGCCAATATTACCGTCTAATTTATTTAGATATGCGGCTTTGTTGAGCCATGGGCAGAGCCATGTCTCAACAGGGGGGATGGTACAGTTAGTTAACAGAATATTCCAAACATACGGATTTACAAACTACACACAAAAATTTTGTGCAGCATGTCATATTTGCAGTAAACATCATGCACAGGGAGCATTCAAACCGAAGCAAGGGAGTTTCCCTACACCACCGTATCCGTTCCATACTATTTGTATGGACTTTATAGAGCTGAATAAATGTGAAGGAAAGAAATACTGTTTAGTGATCATAGATATGTTTTCAAAATGGGTAGAAGCTTTTCCAACCAGGAATCCGGATGCAGCAACATTGGCAAAGGCCCTAGTAAAGGAAATAATTCCTAGATTTGGCATACCGGAAAGAATTTATAGTGACAATGGAACACATTTTGTCAACCAGACAATTCAGCAACTTGGGAGATTCTTTGGGATTTCTTTGAAGAATCATTGTGCTTACCACCCACAGTCAGCAGGACTGGTGGAGAGGTACAATGGGATTTTGAAAAATAAGTTAAGGAAGTTGATGAGTGAGACTGAGAAGAATTGGATTTGCTGTTTACCTTTAGCATTGCTGAGCATGAGAACAGTTCCAAATGTAAAGGGTTTGACCCCCTTTGAAGTAGTATTTGGAAGGGCATATTATGTGCCACAGTGGAAAGCTCTCATGCCTGCAGAGCTGGAGGTTGATGGCTCATTAGCCAGTTACATGAAAAGATTGTTAACCAATAAGACTGTTTTGCAGTTAAACTCTTTTTCAGATAAAGAACAAACGAAGCCGGACGCAGTGGTAACTCCAGGATCCTGGGTGTGGTTGAAAGTTATCAAGAAGAAAAATTGGACGAGTCCAAAGTGGGAAGGTCCATTACCAGGTACTGTTGGCAACGCCTACTGCAGTAAAGGTTGCGGAGAGGTCATCCTGGGTTCACCTGACCCATTGCAAACCGGTAAAGAATTTCCAGCTTGACAAGCATTTTGTAGCTGATATACCACAGAGACAGAATGACCAGGGGCAGAGTGTATAAAAGTACAAAGCAACCCCAAAGACATTGGTTTACTGTCTTACTGATCATACACTTATTAACCATGTTGGTGGTGACTTCTCTTTTGCTGGGGCTTTTCCTGCAAATAACTACACAGATAAAAGTAACGAAACGTGATGGACTGGCCACAGATTGGCATCCAAACTTTAACACATACCTAGCCATGAAACGTGTGTATGTAGAGACTATGAACATTTCAAATTGCTGGGTTTGTACAGCCATACCTACAGCATATGGAGGACTTTTGATGTCCGCTGTCCCCTTGGGGATAAATGAGACTTGGGAAAATCTACTTTTTGATACAGGTTCTGTGAGATCACAGGACAAAGTGGCACTGTACTTACCTGTTACACAAAGGAATTGTTTGTTTCTATAAAATGATACGCTCCAAGTTGGTTGGAGTAATTGTAACATAACTGTGTCTTACAAGTGTTATATAAAGCCAAAGATCAGAGTATTAGTTGTAGCACGAATTATGATTCAGATTTAAGCTTAATGAAAACAACATTGAAAGATGTGCAGAAAAATCCTGAAATGTATAAACAGTTGTCTGTTATAGACAGGAAAATGTTTCATTCAGAGTTAACCCGCATCAGTACTAAAGTAGAAAATTGTTATTTTGTTTGTGGGAAAAAAGCATATAAATGGTTACCTGAGAATTGGTCCGGCAGTTGTTTTTTGGGTTATCTGGTTCCAGCCATAAGACATACTGCAGAATTGCCTCTGGGTAAGATACGAAATGTAAGAGATATAGCTCAAAGAACTGGGAACTCAGTCAAGAAACCTACTAATCCAGTGGGTAAAATCGAAGCTGGCTGGAAAGATCATTCATCCGTGAAAGATAAAGAAAAATTAACTCATATGGACTTGAGTGACAGTGTTATATCCTGGGCTGGAATAATCCCAGCCTATGGAGCAGTCAAATCAATCTGGGAACTGAGGAAATTGTCAAAACTTCTCGAAGTAATGAGCAATGTGACTTTTTCTGCTCTCGAACTTGTGACTGATGAACTGAATGCAATGAGAACTGTTGTACTACAAAATCGAATGGCTCTTGACTTCACCCTAGCGGCGAGAGGTGGTACGTGTGTGCTTATCAAAGAAGAATGCTGTGCGTATATACCAGATAATGAGCACGAAATCAACGACCACCTAGAGGTAATTCGGCAAGTATCAGCAATGGCGGAACCAGGCCCAAACCCACTGATGAACTTTTTCCAGAATCTATTTGGTGGGTGGGGTTCAATCCTAATGAATATTTTGATAGCCATTTGTGTTGTTTTGCTCATATTGGGAGCATGTGTCTGTTGCGGGATACCCTGTATGAAAAAATTAGTTAGGGACTTTGTTGATGTATCTGTAACCGAGACTATGTACCAAGACCTGGAGTTGAATCTGTTAATACCAAATGAAATTCTTTCTGAAACATAAAACAAATGACTTGCCTAGTTGAAAGTTCCAGAGAGGAAGAGGCTAGGGAATGAAACAATATTGTTTATGTTTCTGAATAGAATAAAAAGCATTAAAAGGAGGGAGAATGTTAGAAAAATATGTA
This sequence comes from Protopterus annectens, assembly GCF_019279795.1. Classification (NCBI taxonomy): domain Eukaryota; kingdom Metazoa; phylum Chordata; order Ceratodontiformes; family Protopteridae; genus Protopterus; species Protopterus annectens. The sequence continues at coordinate 815,344,290 of NC_056735.1, read as the reverse complement.
CTTAAACATATATGTAGTGCTAGTTTAGAAACAGTATAATATGTAATGCATTTGATTCTATTTAACAATATGGCAGTAGAAATGATCTTGCATGTAATTGCTTGAAGCTAGCTGCAGTGTGGTTAACCTCTGACCCTGGCAGTAGCCAGCTCAGCAGGTTTATGTCTTTCAGCAATTATTATCTGCTGGGTTAGAAAGAAATAAATATGTGTGCATGTATATCTTTCTTCCTTCCACCGAGGAGGATGGCCTTGTGAGCTCTATCGAAGATAGAGTACAGCTGCTTACCAGAGAAACAAAGGAACGTATTAAGAAATGAACTGACTATTGTATTCGCACAGGCCTGGAACCTTGGAAGAGCAACATTTACAGAAAGACATTGTAATTGACCAGGTGCCTTGCAAGGCTGTGTTATTCTCATGGGAAAGTTTTTAAAAAGCATTACCTCAGTACCTTCTTATGAATGGAATATTGTGGACTATAGTGATGTAAATGCCCTGTGACTGACCACGTCAGTAAGGTGGGCAAAGGCTGATTGTAAATGCTATATAATCAAAGGTATTTCCTGTATAGAGCCAGTCAAAACTCTATACTTGTACTGTATAGTTTTTTGCCTCCTGGTGTACACTAGTAAAAACGTTTTGAACCTGAGCATCCTGTGTTATTGACTGTCATTTTGAAAAGCCTAATGATTTTTACAGTCTGATTTTAACAATTTATTTGACATATTCCTAATTATACTTTCTTGATTATACTGCTTATGCTTGTTTGTAAATAATCTGTTATGCTTTAACTAATAATAATTAGAACTAAATAATAGTAAATAATATGTTTTATTTTTAACTCTATTAATATAAACAGTAAGTAATATTCCATTGTATATACTTCTTATAGCTTTCTCTTACATTTTTTTTTTATTTCTGCTTTACACTCTTTTATTTTCTACTCTCTTTTTCTTTTCTTTATTCTTTCTCCTTATTTTTTTTTCATATTAATATATAGAAATGCTTTTGATCATATAGACACAGTAAATAATAAGATTTGCATAAAAATTGAGTTGGGACAAAAATATTGAGTTTTATTACTTATTAATAACTTTGGGCTTAATTTCACTTACATAGAGGCTGTAATAACCTGTACAATACATTGCAAAGGTTTTGTCATATTTTGATGCATTTACACTGCTAAATGAATGTTTGTCACTAGTTTTTAACAAGTTTCCCGCCAAAATGTTAAGGGAGACAATCTGGGATGTGTGCTACCTCATGAACAGTGTCCTCGAGTTGTTTTAAAAGCTTCAACTCTCAGAATTCTCACAGAGAAGCTGAAAGCAGCCAATTTGACCTTTGACCCAGAAATCACAATGACACATCACAGATTCAGGAAGAACACTCTACCAGGAAGTAGAACTGATGCAAATGCGACTATGTGAAGGAAAATGAACTCTTTAACATTTAAATGTGAGTTATTTTATATAATTACTTAAATATCTATGTTATAATTCATAAAATATGTCAGTTATAATGATTTTAAATGATGCAGTTTCTTGTAGTAAGTAAATGTCTTATTTTAGAAGGCATAGAAAATGAAACATTTATTCAAGTGTTTTTGAAAATCTACTTGACTGCAGCATACTAATCTGTGTTAAAAACTTATGTTCCAAACATATACATTACTATAACTCATTTAATTCATCAGATGGACAAGCATAAATAACTTTATAACTCTATTCTGGAAGAAATTGTCATGTGATATATTTTAAAGCAATAGTATAGACATACAAAATACAGATGGCTTTTTTTTACAATAATGCAAGTGTTTCTGAGAATTTATAA